>NW_006442512.1:8885642-8888430 GCF_000325575.1 Pteropus alecto | reverse complement strand
AGATAGATATAGATATAGATATAGATATAGATATAGATATAGATATAGATGAATAGATTCAGGGAGAAGCCAGGAAAGGAGATAAACAAGAAGCAATTGACTAAAATGGAATAAAAGTTTCTCATCTTGACTAAATCTTAGAAGGGTTCCTTAGGACTCTAGGCTCCTGTAGAGAATTCACTTTAAATAACCTGTAATTGTAAATTCTCTTTAAGATGTAACTGTTCTTTAAAGGCATTTGCGAGTTTCAAAACCCATGAATAACTTTCTAAAAGACCTGGGAGCTATCCCTCTAAAATGTAATCATCAAGGAGATAACATTCCTATCTCTTACTTTTTGGAGAATAGGAACCTTACTTCAGTGGGTTCCAATCAACAAACACCAATAACCTCCTAACCGAGTTACACTTTGCAAACTCAGGAATAACTCAATATGCTCAACACATCTTATTAGTTAACTTACCCCCTAATTTCTCTTAAAATAATAGACTTAAGTCCTTGCTACTATGGTCTGAGGACAAGCAACACTGGCCTTTCTGGGAACTTATTGGAAAAGAGAAAAGCTCAATCCAGTCCCAGGCCTACTAAATCATTATTTTCATTTTAAACAAGATCTCTAGGGGATTTACATGAACAGTAAAGTTTGAGAAGTACTTAATTAGGCTACTTAGGGAAAATAGGCCCCAAAGGCAGTTGTGATGGGTAATGAAGAATGAAAAAATAGATTAGATGTGTAGTTAAGGTTGAAATATTACCAGAGTGTGGACTATAGAATATATTGGAAGGATAAAATAGCATGGTCAAAAGATGGGGAACTGAATATAAGATGAATAAAACGTAAGTTAGTGGGTTTGTCAATGATGGCATGGTCAAATTTACAATCACAGTTGTGGTCCACTGACAGTAAACTGAGTCCTAGATTCATCTGTGAGTGTAAAAGTGTGCTGGGAGATCTTTAAGTGTTATGGCTGTCTAAATGTATAGCACAGTGGCACAAGTGTCAAATATTTTATGTTTTTAAAAAGCAGAAGGAGGAAGCATGGTTTAGAAGTATCACTAGTACTCCTTAGTTGTCTGTAGTTGTGAAGTACATTGTGAAGAAAAAGTAGCCTTATCTTGAGAGGGCCAGATAAAGGCTGTGGCATCAGGAAAGAGCCAGGATTCAGATAAAGTAGGAGTTGGCAAATTTTTTCTGCACAGAGCCACATAGCAAATATTTTAGACTTTGTAGAACATATGGTCTCTGTCACAACTACTCAACTCCTCTCTTGTAATGGGAAAGTAGCCATAGACATTATGCAAATGAATGAGTGATTCAATAAAAAATGTATTTACAAAACAGTCAGCAGGCTTAATTTGGCCTGTGGGCAGTAGTTTGTCCACTCCTGAATTAAGATGTCAAGGTGAAAAGACTAGTGATGATGATAGAATGGGGATAACTGACCCTAGGTTCCCGAGGAATCAGTGGAAAGGCATTGGGCAGATTTGTGTAAAGTCAGAAGATAGAAAAAGCAGTGCAGTACCAGCTATAAGTGAGCCTAGATTTCTGCTGGCAATGTAAGTAAAAAGAGATATGGGGCATGTAGAACTAGTCCTGATACTCTCTTTTAAAATTCTAAGTGAAACCACATTTCACAATATTTCATACAGGTACAATATGTATTATAAACTATATAGAAGCTAAACAAAATAAGATAAAACTCATGTGCTCAGGTTAAGAAATAGGATGTTGTCAATGTTTTGAAGCCCTCTGTGCATACCCTCATATTCTTATCCACTTTCTCCTCTCTCCAAAGACATGCTCTACTCTAAAATTTGTGTTTATAATTTCTCAGTCTTTCTGTAGCTCTAACTCAGTTGAACAAGTTTAAAATTTAGATGACCGAATAGATAGAAACCTCAGGGAGAAATTTCTCTCCCTGAGTTGTGTATTTACATTTCAAAGACAGATAAAATCTTATGCCAGTCACCATTTATATTCCAAAGGATTAAAATTTGAGGAACTTCCTCTTCTCTTCCCAGAGAAGACATGTTTACATTAGGGAGTTAAAGTTTTTTCCCTGTCTTTGGAGGACACAGTGGCAGCAGCGGGCAGTGCATAAGGTATATAAGCTCCTGGAATAATGTTTGGGATTCCTCTCCATTATGGTAAGAAACCTCCTTTGTGCACTTGCAGGCCTAACCATGTGGCTCTCTTGCAACACCTGCAAGGAGGGAAACGAGGCATGGGGAACAAATGTGCTTACTGTTGTAATAATAGTCTTCCCTGAGTCAGAAACTTAGTGTTTACTTTCAGGACAAAATAAATAAATATAGATATCAAAAACCTACCATTACCAACAGGAGAATACATATTCGTAAGTATGCACTGGGTTCTCAGGGTTTAGAAGTTCTATTTTCCGTGTCAGGTTCACAATGGGCATAGAAAGAGCTTCACTGAGCTATAAACTGTGTTATTGGCCTGGAACTTTGAACTTTCCATGTTCAGGGACCAGCAGACAAGAAGAGGAGTCATCATCCTGGCAGGGGTAATTGACTCTCACTGTCAGAAGAAGGTAGGGTTGCTGTTATACAATTGAGGCAGAGAAGAATATGTGAGGTACCTTTTTCATCCACTTAGGCACTTCTTGATAATTCCTTACACAATTTTAAAGATAAATGGACAAATGTCACAGCCACAACCTGAGAACATAGTACCCAAGGCTCATACATTGAAGTCACTAATGTGACTTCAGTGTCACATTACCAGGTAAGCTACCAAGACAAGCAGAGGTGTTAGCTGAGGGAA
>NW_006442512.1:8851699-8885607 GCF_000325575.1 Pteropus alecto | reverse complement strand
ATGGATAGTAACATACAGAGATAATTTGTGTCAATTATAGTCCTGACAGCAGCTGCAGTGGTGATGGCTGTCATTTGTCCTAGTGATCATTCTTTTATAAATTCCCACTAGGAAAAGAAGCCTACCACAATCCTCTATGACAGTGGTTCCCAACCTTTCGGGCACAAGAGACTTGTGTCAGATGAGAACCTAATATCTGATGATCTGAGGTGAAGCTGAAGTAATGATGCTAGTGCTGGGGAATGGATGCAAATATAGATGAGGCTTTGCTAGCCCACTGCTCACCTCTAGTATGCTCCATGGCCTGGGGATTGGGGACCCCTGCTCTGTGAGCAGCTCCAAGAATTTATAAGGATATTCAAGAAGCATAAAGAGTAGACTTTAGTGGACTTTATGCTGCACTGTCCAGATTGTTCTTTAAGATTGAATAAATTATTCTCTCAGCTTCTTGGAGTGCTCCAATCAGACACTTCCCAGTAATAACCTCATCCAAAGTCATATTCCCATCCTGGGGTAGCCCACATCCAATGACCAATTCGGCAGTATAAAGCCCCACCCCACTGTCAACCTTCTCCTTCTGCCCATTCCTACTCCCTTCCTTTTCCTCCTTTTCCACAGTTATGGATCTTAAGAGCATTCCCTATAACTTACCACATGCTAGTTTCAGTCCCTTGCCAGCTATCTTGGGAACCCAAGCAATAACAGTTAGGCAGAGAGAGAGACATGAGTGACAGGGAAATGAAGGCCCAACCCAGAGACCTCCCTTAGGACCTCCCTGAAACACCCATTTTACAGTTAAAAATGACCATTACAAGGAAGTAAAAACCACAGAAATAATTGCTGGTTTAGTCTGACCGTAAGCGCTTGCGCATTTAGTATATATACTGACCTTCCTTGACCTTAGCCTCATTATACCATCATTATAATATCATACATATGCTTGGAAGTTCATGAATCTAATTATAACAGACAGAATTCTGGGTAATGGTATGCGCAGTCAACAAAGGGTTATATAACAGCCAATTTTCAATTAAACTGACTTCACATGCCAATTATCTAGCACCACCCCTGTAACCTCTCTTCATGGGCCACAATATAAGGCATACTTCCTGAAACCTGTGGGGCTACAGCCCGTTTCTCTCTTGAAATACACCTTAATAAATCTTACTTTTTCTAACTTTCACTGATCTGTAATTCTTTACTTTGCCAGCAGAAAGAATTGATGCCCTCTCAGCAACGACGGATTTAGATCATCCCCAATGGTAACAACAATTACTAGGTAATGAATTATTTAAAAAATATGTGCCTGAATGATACAATGTTATGATGCAAGATAAATATTGAAAGTATCACTTTACAGAAGTTAAAGAAAAATATTCTTAGTTAGAATTTGCCTGCTGGCAACATTAACCAATGCTGAACACTTTCCCTGGAGGAGAAATGAAAATTCATAGTACAGGATCTTTGCTACTCAGGTGTGTGGCAATACAGCAGCAGTGGCTTCACCTGGGAGCTTGTTAGGCTCTCAGGCTCTACCCCAGAGCTCCTGAATCAAATTTTGCATTTTTACAAGATCCCAAGGTAATTCCTTTTCACTGATTTAGACCAATGATTCTTAACTCTGACTGTGGGATAGAATCACCAATGAGCTTAGAAAAAAATACTTATGCCTATGCCCCATTCCAAATGAATTCCATTAGGACTCTGGAATGTGGTGTGTAAGCATTGATATATTGTAAAAGTTCCCAAGGCATTTTTAATGAGTGGCCAGAGTTAGGAGTCACTGATATAAAAGGTCTTCAAGATTCATTTCCCCCTTTAATGCCTTAGGTTAGTCACAACTGCCTAAAAATCTGTCTGGATTCGATCACTAAGTCACCATTTTTCTCTTAGAATTTTTAAACTTGTTTATTTTGTTTATCTTCTTCTAACCTCAGAAAATCTAACTCTGAAATTGTACACTGACCAATTTGTTTATTGTCTGATTCCAACCTCTAGAAATGGCAACTTTCTATTCTCTCTTCTCAAGGGACTATGGATAAGGTGAAACTAATAAATGGCCATAGAACTTAGCTTTCAGGTACAAAATCAATGCTCATATATACTCTTTTCAAAATGCTGTTTCAGTTTGGTTAGAAAGATTTTCAATTTCAATGTATTTTTTTTGTGTCAGTCAATGAGGTTTGGCCCCAAGACAAATCATTCAATCCTTTGTTCTTTCTCAGTGCTGTGAGACAGAGTACCAAAGTAAGGGTTGAAAGTGTATAAATAGCTGCAATGGCATCCAATCCCCAAGCCATTGATTCTTGCCCAAACAAATAAGTACAGAAGACAGTTGGAAAAAAAAAAAAAATCTATCACTTCTTTCTACATAAAATAGGAGATAATTCATTTAGTCTCAATAATATGGACCTGAATAAACTAACATTATCGTAATGATAAAATGCACATGTATTACACAGCAATTTTAAATATGCCTCACATATGAGTTCTTTCTCCACATATTCTGGAGACCTTAATTGACTAAAACAAATCATTGAAATATAGAAAAAGGACATGATAGTTTAATATTTAAAAGTTACTTAATGATAACATAAGAAAGTTTATTAACACGTCTAAATTGAAGCTCATCTGCATAAATATTTCTTATATGCTAAAGCCCATGTGAAAACAAATATATATTTAAAACGTATGTCAGAGCTAAAAATATTTAATCACTGTCAAAGGACAGAAAAAGAAAAATTTTCTCATATAAGTGAAAAGTTTATCAAATTTTTACTAAAATTCATAATTTGGCAGTTTTGTCATTATTATTTTTATTTTAGAAAACTACAAATGAAGATACAAGAACAATATCATACAAGGGAGAATCATCCAGAGGTCAGAAAAGAAAGTCCTTTACAAATTGTAACTCATGTGGTAACCTACTTAAACATTTAGTGACTACAAGTAAATATGTTTATATGTCCAGATGTTTCCTGGACTGAAGCTGATGTTACTGTCAGTTGTGCTTATGCATGGATGAACAACTTCTATGCTTCAGATGATAACAGGGGACCTGCAGGAATGACTGTTGCATGCTCATAAGGACTACTGTATTTCTCAGCTTTTTATATAATCTATTTTAAAGATCATGATATCTCACAGTGTATCCAGCATTATTTCTGCGCCTCTTTAGACCATTGATTGGCTGAAAAATATTGACTTGCTTATTGGCTTTATTGTATATTTTCTTTCATTTAGTTTCCTCCTCTCCCTTTAAAGTCCATCTCCCTCAACTCCACTCCTCCAGTTTAGGTAATTGCTTCCACTGGCTTTAGCCATTTAAGGTTTCCTATAATTATACATCCATATACAAACATTCTGTAGGCAATTATTTCCTTAAGGCATTTGTTTATGTTTTCCCCTATTTTACAATTGGCTTGGCCACAAGAAACAAGAGACCTAGAAATCATTTCAAAGTATTTTGAATACTCTGAAAAATAATTTTGAACTGAAATACTTTATATTGTTTTCAAATTCTGGAATAACGATACTGTCATTTTTTGACTATATACATGACTAAGTGGGAAAAAGTCAGGGCCGATTGTAAGAGTCACACTGGTCTTCTAGCAGCGTGCAGTTACTATATTAACTATAAAGGTTTGAAATTATAACACTGTAAGTTAACTGTTATGGTTAGAGCATGTTAATTTTATTTTACAGCTAATGAAAGTTTGAATCTACTTTATGACTGCTTGGGAAAATTGAACATGTAGAAAAAAATGCATATATTGTCTTCTAAAAACTCATAAATGAAGTTCTTTAACCCTGCAAGTTACATCAAGCTCAACCCTTTTCACAGAAAAAAGTAATATTTACCTTTTAGCTATATAGAGGAGAAAAAGTTTTATAAACAATTGTGTTTATAACTGAGAAATTAAGTAGTAGTAAATTGATAGAATAAACTCTGTCATTATGTCACGTTTTAAATATGTTGCCTTCAAAAAATCAAGATCACTAAGTATCTGAAGTATAAAAGGGATTTACAAGAAGGGAGGCTTTATTTCATTGACAAGGTGTAAAATTTAAAGTATGTTGACATGTGCATGATTTAATTATTACAGCCTTTCAAAGACACTGTCAAGGCTTCAGTTATTTTTATCTGTGGCTTCTGCCCTCAAATTAATTAAATGTTTTGGTTATATGGGTTTTTGCTCACAGATGTTAAATGGTATTGTTCATGTAGTTTTCAAGACTACTGTTAGAAATCATAGAAACACAGAATCATTAGCGGAGTCCAGCAGTGCCATGGTAAGATGACAAGTTTTGTGACAGCAGAGCTTAAGGAAAATACTTCTCTAGACATCCTTCTCCAATTAAAATACAAAATCGCATTACTCCTTTTCCCCTCTGCTCCTGCTCTCCTCATCTATTAATTTTTCTTTCCGCTATATCAACAGCATCCTGGTAGCTTTAGTAACTAGGTACTTTGGCCTCCTGAGACAAGAAGCTCATCAGACTTCTCAAACTTGAAAACCCATTCAGCTATCAGCAACCCCATGATCGTCATAAACAGTATATTCTGCAAATCACCACAAACAAATGAAAAAGGTCCAAGTGACAAGTGCTCCAAGGATGTTTTCTGCTTCATGCTTAATTAATTCAGATGATAAGTCTTCGATGCATAAACAACGAACCTTTTCACCAGAACATATTGTCAACAACCCAGGAAAACATTATGGTACAATAAGCTTTAGAGATAAACCTTTGCCTTATGTTAATGCATTTTGAATTACAAATATTAGAATTCAACCCTTCCAAATATGAAAAGGTCATAATTCCTGAAGCACAATTAGAATCAGTATTACTTTTATAATTGTTTTCATAATTAGGAGTTAGTTCCTGGAAGAAATCCAAAAATATTGATATGCTTCAAAATCTCTAAATCCTTTTCTGTTTCCGTAAACCATATATATATTTTTTATTATGTACTGCTTCTCATAGGACATATTGACAGAGATTATATCACTTCAGACATCATAATTAAAGATAGATTAACTCTCTCTATAAATGAGCTTCTGTCAGCACAGTCGTACCTACGTGAGGACACTTTTGAATAACTTCATGAAAATATAATGTCACTAATGTTTCCTTGTTCATGTGTTCCAATTTCATACTGCTTGGCACATAGTAAAAAATAAATCTGAAAGCAAGGCTATAACAAAGGGCAGTAGTAAAAACAAGCATAACTGAAATTCAGAAACCTCTGTACAAATGGAGAAAACATTTTGCCGAAAGCAATAAAAATGAGTAGGGTTTACTCCTGGTTACTTTTTCTTTTAGCTCATTTATTCTATAGGTGTTTAAAAAATATAAATACACGAAGACTCCACATTTTCCAGTGTGCTTTTATGTTGCAAAGACATGAGAAAATAGGTTTTTTTTTTTTAATACAGTAACATTTAGAATTTTAGTAACTTTTTAAATGTATAGATGTGCACAGAAGGTACAAATGTTATTTGCTGAAGTTCATTTTTAAATAATCAATTTTAAAACTAACCTTATGGTCTGGGTAAGTTAGATATTTAATTTCAATTTTTTTTTTAACTTTATTTTAAACAGTTGAATTAAGTAAATTCAGTAATTCATTAGGCAAATATTTCAGTGACAATATTTTTAAACGGGAAAAGTATCAAAAGTAATGTCTTCTCCTTTATATAATGAATCATCAAAGAAAAAGAATGACATAATGTCCTAGCAAAAACAAAACCAGTACATGTATAACTCGTCAGAGAATATCGAGACTCATGAATACACTTATTCAAAAATTGCTGCCTATTTTATAAGGTGTCTTTGGGCTTTAAGAGAAATCTTATTAAAAGTAATTGGAATGTACTTTTAAATGAGTAATTAAAAAAACAAAAAACAAAAAAAACAACTAACTAGCAATAAAGAAAAGACCCTAACTTCTGTGGAACCAACCACCTGACCTTAAAGTGGTCTCTTCCTGGAGGAACCTGAACCTGGATGCTTGTCATCTGATGTAGCCTGGAATCAGCATAGATTGGTTGACATACTTTAGTCATTAACACTCTATTTCAGAAGCCTCTAAGTACAACATCTAGGGCACTTGACAAAAAAAAATTAAATTCTTTTTTATATGTTTCTTCATGAGAAACATCATTATTCCCCCAATTCTATGCAAATCAGACTTTAGGAATAGATCTAGATCTTCTAAACATTTTAAGCTACATGTATAAATTATTTACCTGGGCTTATATTTAGTGTTAATCCACATTGTCAGAGATTTTGTTCTGATCATGAAATGGACTGATGTATATTGACTGTCCATAGTATTATTCTATTAAATACCTGCACCTATTGATATTAAGAAGGTACTGTCTGTAACTCTCTTCTCTAGCTACATTCTCTAGATGAAGATCCTAGTATTAGTGATAATGTCAAATATTTTTCAAAAGAGATGGCGCCAGTTAATAGTCTTGTCAGAAATATGTAAAAGTTCCTGTTGATGAACATACCCATATTTAGTATTTTCAGACATTTTATTTTTTTGTCAATGTAAGATGATATTTAATCATTTCCCTGCTAAAAAAGATTAGTACCTTTTTATACGTTTCTTGGCCAATCATATTCCTCTTCTGTAAATGTATTTTTATAACTTCTGCCATTTTCTATTTTTATTTCTTTTACTTATTCTACATTTATTTGTGGGAGAACTTTATATGTTACATTGGCCAATTCTCAGTTTTGTGCATTGCGATATCATTTCCAGTTGCCTCTGTGGTAATTTTTAATAGAAGTTTTTAATTTTAGTAAAGTATGATTAATCAAAATTTTCTTTGATATTTTTGTGCTTTTTAATCTTTAGTTTTTAAAAAAATCCTCTATAGACTTATATAGTCTCTTAAATTTTCTTCAAAGAATTTTAAAGTTTTGCTTTTTAAACTTTTGTCTTTCATACTTAAGTCCATAATCTAAAATTGATATGAATGTATGAATTAATATACTCTTTTCTTGGTAGAAAGTCCTATAATTTGTTTTCCAGGGCTGCTGTAACAAACTCCCATAAACTGAGTAACTTAAAAAACAATTTGTTTTCTCAGTTTGGGAGGCTGGAAGTCCAAGATCAAGGCATTACAGAGCTGGGATTTTTGAGGACTATGTGGGAAGGATTTATTTCAGGCTTTTCTCCTTGGCTTGTAGATGGCTGTGTTCTTTTTATATCTCTTCATATTATCTTCCCTCTACACGTGTTTGTCTCTGTGTCCTCATTTTCCCTTTCTATAAGAACACCAATCATATTGGATTAGAGCCAACCCTAGTGACTTCATCTCAACCTAAGTAATTGTATCTATAATGACCCTATTCCAAATAAGGTCATAGTCTGACATAGTGGAGATGAGAACTTCACATATGAATTTTGAGTGGACACAGTTCAACCTATAACAAGTCCAAAAATCACCCAGAAAGAAAATGCATATAAATAGAGCACATAGAAGTCACTGAATTTAGAATGACATTGAACTTCTCAATATACCTTCAACATTCTGAGGAGAAATGATTTTCAGCCTAGAATTCTATACATAACCAAGTAATAATTAAATGTAAAGATGGGCTAAAGACATCATTAGACATGCAATGACTCAGATGTTGATTTCCCTGCCCCCTCTTCAGGAAGCCATTGGTGTATAAGCTTAATAAAAAAGGAGGCGGGGATGGGGGAGGCATAGGTGAATTTAGCGGGAAGTTAATGAATCTTCACCTCCGAATCTCTCACTTGCACAGATTCCTTTCAACAGACAGACATGATCAAATGATTTTATAAAAATTTGAAAGATAATTTAACCACTATTGTTTGACAGTCAATTTTCCTGTACAAGCGTGCTAGAATGGTTGCCCGCATGCATTTTGGGGGTCCAGCTAAGCTGTGTTGAACACACATTATTTTGTGTTAAGTAGGACATATTTACGAGGCTTATGTCATTTCTATGTGTAATTAAATTTTTGCTAGCTGCAGTTTAAGAACACTTCCAGTAATCTCCTATCATTATGCCAACTTCGGCTTCGTGGCATCAAAGTTCAGAGCCAGAAGTTTATCACAATAAGAATTTGTCCTCTGACACCAAAAGGACCTACGTAGGAAAGAAAATAGAGGATGTGAAATTTATGGAAGCCAAATGTAATTGATAGAAAGATTGACCATCATGTGTGTAAATTGTAAGTACAAAAACCTAGTTTTTATCAAAGCCCAGAAAAAAAGACACACTCTCCAGTCAGGAATATACTGTATAATATAGAATTTATGAATATAAATGCATCATAATTTTTTGATAGAAACTGTGCAGAAATATCTGAATTTCTTATTTTAAGGGCATATATTTACAGCAGTACCATTAACATAGTATCTGAATGTAAAATTGTGTGGTTTATAACTTAGCATCTTGTCCTGACAAATGTTGGCGGTTCCAGATGAAAATAACCCAATTGAAACAATCTGAAGAAATAAATCTCAGGTAACAAAAGCCCTACATATTATCTGTATATGTCAAAGTATGTGTATAAAACACATTTATGTAGCTCAAAACAGAATAACAGCAATTTGTAACAGCAATTTGTAAATGCATTTGAATTTATGGGATAGGAAAAGTAATTAAGCGTTTATTATCTTAAGGAAAATAAAAAGTTGTAAAAGAGTTCTAATCATAGTATACCACTTAGTCTCACTGTGAACAATAGTTAGAACATTGTAAGCACTGCAAATTGATTTAGTTAAATATTATGATGTAACTATATTAGGAAACTATAGGGATGATATATGTGAATCTGTGCTTATGTGTCTGTCTGCTGGGTGCGAGTACTTTGTAAGTGAGGTGAACTACCATCTTTTATTTAAAAAATAAAATAACTACCTAAAATTGAAAATTGAGGAAATAGTATATAAGAATATTAGATATTTGAAGAAATAGCCAAAGGTGTATTAGAGGTGGCTCTTGGGGAATAAGATTGGTAGGTTGGGAAGAGAGGAGTGGGAAATAGCTACATTGTTATAAACTTTGTAGTGATATTTGCTTTTTTGAAAGCATGTTTATTAACTTTGGTAAAAATCAAATTTAATTGAAAATTGGAGTAAGTTCTGACAGTTTTATAAAATGAGCCCTATCAGCTTTGTATTACCCTGTCTTTTCTAGATTATTACCAAAATTGATTCACATTTTATTTTTGCATTATATGATGTTAGTAGGATTATACTTCAAGGTGAAGGAATGATTAAATGAAACCAATCATTTCTCTGAAGAAAACCTAAATCCTTGATAAACCAAATGAGAATAGAGATAGAGTAATCTGTTTGAATATCATTGCATAGAGCCAATACTTTTTGAAAGGAAAGCAGGATTTAAATATTTATGAAATTGAGATTTTTTAATATTTTGAAAAGGAAATTATTAAAATTTTACTACCTTTGTAGAATTGATCATTCCTTCTCTATAGTAGATAGAAAACTAATTAGTTTTATATTAATAAATCAGAATACATAAAAAGCTTAGCTCTCAACATACAATTGTATCAAATATATAGAAATAAAACAGAATATTCTAGTTTAGCTTCCTAAGTTTGAATTTATTATATATAATAAAATAAAAATTAAAAAATATGCATTCGGATTTCTAAATGTCGACACAATGCATTCATTCAGGTTTTATTACAGAAGAAGCATTGATTTTATTCTCGTATCTATTTTTCACAAAGAAAGCATCAAAGGAAAAAATCTTGCCTTATAGACAAGGTGGAAATCTCGGTTTCATTTTATTTCTTATCTTAATAGCAGGGAGCTGCTACACACTGAAAAATATGTGCTGTAGAAAGATTGAACTTGCTACCTTTTGCAGAGTTGTTCATCTTTTCTAAAGGACAGTTATCAACTAAGCAAAAAGGAAGAAATAGCTATTCTGCTTGGCTTGCGGTATTATAAATCTAACTGTGTAGCTAAAAACATCCAAGCATGAGAACTTACAGTTTAAAAATTAAGAGAAAGATAGTAGAGTGTTTTGTTAAGAAAATAGTTTCAGACATAACACATACTGTGGTAGGTACCCTCTAAAATGTCCCCCAATAATCTTTACATCTTGGTATTTAGGTTTTTGTGAAATCTTTACATTAGTGTGCACTGAACTTACTGACTTGCTTCCAAATAATAGAATATGGCAGAGGCAATGGAATGTTGTTTCTATTATAGTTTTTAGCTTTTGTCTCAGTGTTTTCTCTCACTCTCTCTTGTATTGCTCAGTCTGAAAGAAGCCAGTGCCAGGTTTTGAGGTAGCTCTGGGGAATGGCTCATGGGAGTGAGCTTGCAAGCAGATCTTCTGAGACCTGTCAACAACCATCTGTATAAGTTTGTGAAAATTCCTTCTTTAGTCAAGCCCTGAAATGATTGCAGTCTCACATGACACCTTTTTTGTAGGCTCTTGAAAGACCCTAAAATCAGAAACACCTAGCTAAGCCACTCTCAGATTTCTAACTCACTGAAAGTGTAAAACGAAAAATATTTTTTCAGCTATTTGATTTTGAGATAAGATGTTGTGGAGCAATTAGTAACAAATACACAGATCATAATTCAAACCCTGACCTTAACTAATCTTTCTAAATCTCAGTTTCTACATTGTTAAAATGGGATAGCATCTGTATGTGTTTTGCATAGTCGTTATAGGGATTTAATGGGATAAATCACACTACAAAACTCAGTATACGTAACTGCACATGTGGAATACCCTAAAAAAGGAGTCGTTCTTTTTATTGTCCATAAAATTTTTGTTGGGATGTCTGGGAATCATTTAGTCTATTCTTCTCCTCTTAGACTGGATAACTTCTCATCTTCACAAAAGATCAGTAAACCATAATCTAATGTATAATTTGCCTTTAATATTTATTCTAGGCCAGTGTCAGTCCTCTCTCCCTGTCCATAGCCATCAGCTACTGTCCTTGGCTCAGACTCAGTCCTGTCCAACCACTGAATCAATTCTGATCAAAGTTCGTCATATGTATAGTAGCAGTCTCACCATCTCCAACAAATTTGGTTTAGAATTAATACTAAAGTCTCAATTCCAGGACAAGATTAAGTTTGTGATTTCAGGAGTAATAACTTTTAAACTTCATAATTGTCCCTATCACTGTCAGCTTTTTGCCTGGGCTATGACTTTTTGATTTGTGCAACATGCTAAGATACCAGGTCTGGTGGCTCCACATTGAAGTTTGACCCTCTAGACCAGCCAAGCTTTTTCCCTTACTCCTAACTTCATGATTCCTGAATTTTTATTTTTTCAAATGCTAATGAGCTTATGTGAATTATGCCAACTCTTTATTAGGTAGAATTTTGATAGTTCCATGTAAGGGATGAACTCTGTTATCATTTCCTCAGAATAATAAGTAATTCCAGATCTTTCAAGTGTCTCTTTCTCTTCTTCCTTCAATTCTCCTATTTGCTAACACTAATCTTGCTAAACCTTAATTCTGTCTTTATTACAAGATTGAAAACACTACATTTTTACAAAAATAGTAATTTATTAATGTTTTATATGTGAGGCAATGTGTAGAGAAAACATTGCCCAGCAATTAAGATAAAGTATACCTTCCCAGGAAAAGTGAATTTATATCTCCAAAGATTGATTTCATTCAAGCACCATTTATCTCCCCAAAATATGTACTCAGGACAATCAATTTCTGACAACCTTAACTTAAACTTGAGTACTAAAGAAAGTATGTTACTAAAAATGATAACTTATTTATCATCACTTATATGTAGTGCTGTGGAAGTGATATAAACTATGTTCTTTATAAAGAACATCTTGACCTTTGGAAAATGAAAGATTTTTCCTTCTTAATTTAACTAAGAATAAAAGGTTGCTTCTACAAATTTTCAAAAATAATAGTCTCAAGGCTATAAATCCAGCAGATTGGAAGACACAGTAGTGGTAATGGATTGTTGCCAATATAAAATAAAATGTCAGAAAAATTTTGTGATAAAAAATTATTATACAAAATATATACAATCATTCCCTCAAACTTTTAAGGAAGTTAACCAACCCTAAGCTAAAACAATGAATTTATAAAGTATAAGATTGACTTCTTTAGATAAATATCTTATCTTCACTCAGGAGACAGCACATTTTAGGAATGATGGGTCAGGGATGATAATAATAAGCAATCTGCACTGATAGATTTTACCCTCATCTCATTAAAAAAAAAAAATAAGGATGACGTTATAAATTATACATAGTGAAAATGAGATAGAATAAATTCTAATGAGTAAATCCTGATATATATACCTGTTATAATGCCTTGCTAGCAGATTTCACTTTTAAACCTAATTTGTAAAGTCTATGATTAATATTATGGTGAACCCTCACTCAAAAGTACACTTAAGTTTTTTAACTACTAATATTTAAACTGTTTATGAGTTATATAGATAATTACTTTGGTCTTTGCATTTGATGGATGTTCGTCTCCTCTTAAAGTTATTTCCTTTTTATTTTTATGCTATAATGGTTCCCTTCATTGTTTATTCAAAAAGCATGATTCAGGGATTATGATCAATAATAATAGCAGAGCACAATTACCTAGAAGTGCTTTTCTTTTCCGTGACACACACCCCAGAGCCTGAGAAGAGAGAGTGAAGAAGCACACCCGGCAACAGGGATATTTCTATACCTACGTCTTATGGGTAACCAAGAGTTTGCTCAAATATTATCATTTAAATATTTCTAAATCCTATTATATGTGCATTGATCTTCTTAAAATCTGTATTAATGACAGAGCAACAAAAAACTGCAATGCAGTTTTTTCAAGTCTATGGGCAGGAAGTGTTCTGTGGTGAAAAATATTTGGGTAACTGTATACAGTATCCCCTTGTTAGATTTCATAATTCATGTTAGCATAGTAAAGGTTTGTGAAGAACTTTATTAAGGAAACTCATTTAACTCAGCATAATGCAGTATTTTCTAAAGTTAATTAAGACTCACCCCACCCCCCTTTCTTTTTCACTATACACCCATCATCTTCTCAAAAATTTGTTCAGGAAAGACTAAAACTTGTGTGGTATGAAATATTGTCTTTATTTTACAGGTAAAGAAATTGAGATAATAACAAGTTCAAAGACAGTTTATAATCAACTGACTTACTATTTAGTTTTCTTGCTATCATCCAAATTTGTCCTCCGAAATTGATTCAAAGATATATGCTTTTTTAAAAAGTCTTGAATGTGAAGTATTTTTAAAAAAACTAAATGCTAGGCTTAAATCCTAATTAATGTTGCCACTGATTGCTGTGTAATTCTGTATGAACTTCTGGGGTTGAAAGTGTCATACTTAAAGGAAGCTGCCAGATGAGCTGGTAGTACACAACCCCATCTACCTGCTGTTCTTCAAATCCAAAAATTTTGGAGGGAAAAAAAGACTGAGCGGGTACAACTATGAGATAGTCTTTTGTTTCATGGAAAAATACTCTCTAAAAGATTGAACACAGGCAGTGAATAAAAAAAGCTTTAGGATTCACAAGACCTGGAATCTAATCTTAGCTTCACTACTTAAATTCTGTGCAGATTTAAGTTGCTATCATTTTGAGTCTTTACTTTCTACATCCACAGAATAGGGATAATACTAAAATTATCTGACTTTCCTTTTAGCTTTAAATAAATTGTACTCATAATTAGTTTGTACACCATCAAGTATATCACAAAAAGCATTAGAAACAGCAAATATTTAAAAATATTTATTGGTGTGAATTAACAAGATTGACCCCAGTATTATAAATTATGTGTACTATATCAGATATTTTACCACATAGGATAAATATGACATATAATATGGTATATATTAATCCATGTAACAAGCCATTATAATGATTCTCTACTGAAAAATATTGATTCATATAATCTTTAGCATTATATATTTATAGAGAGGATACAACTACCATTTATAAATATACAAAGCAACATATAAAAGAGTCTCTCTCCTAGTCAGCATTAACTGAAAAATCTGTGGTTGGATATCAGGTCTCCTGAATGACAGACGAGCTTCCCTATATATACTCCACGTACTTCCTATAAAATGAGTAGCATTAAAAAAAAACACACATTTCATTGTATTTTAAATATATGCATTGATTTATATTTCTGATATTTTGAGATAGGCAAAGAAAGATTATATGAATTGTAATGTTTCTTGGTCAGTACTATTTACGGAGGATCAGTAGAATTTTTGGCCATTTGGCATGTGACATGTTTACTTAATCTGTGAATTTATAGAAATCCAAACTAGTATGTAGCAGGACATATCCATTCCCAAGAGATAAATGAGCGAATGAGAAGGGCATTTAGTTTTATAAAGAACATTCCTTTATATTCATCACAATAAAAATTGGCATGCTAGTTGAGAAAAGAGAAAAACTCTTAGAACCCCCAAATGAGAAAGAAAGTTATAAATGAGTCATAAGTATCATCATTTTGTTTATAAAAAAGAAAAGCTTTACATCTGTAAGTGGAAAAACAGTGATTTGATTCTCTCTGTAGATGAGCATCTTTTGTCTTCTCTCCCTAAGATTGGGGTAAGATTAAATTGAATGTCTTCTGGAAGTTGTAGAAACATCCAAGAGAAACCTTTATGGCTAAGGATCCATAGGGCAATATATAATTATTGCTTCTGATTAAAAAATATAAAGTTATTGCTGAAAACTTTACTGATTTATATATATTTCTTAGAGTTCATGCATTTTATCATTTCACAAGTATTTATTGAGACCCTAGTATGTTCCAAGTACTCCTCCAGACTTTAAGAACACATCAGGAAGCAAAGTAGAAATACTTTCCATCTAGAGCTCACATTCTACTAAATATATCATTTTTTTGACTCACCAAAGAACCAATTAATTGATTTATGAATGATTAAATAAATGAGTTTCCTCTGATCTTTTATTTAAAAGTCCCCCTAAAACAATGACTTTGTGTAAACATTTGGTGTAACACTGTAGTATTCTTCCTAAACTTGAATTGTAACCTGTGATGGTAGCAGTGCCACTAAAACTTTTAGTTATATATAGATTGTATATCCTCAGAGACACAACAGTTATATACTTAGAAGTAATCCAGAAGCAGAATTGTGTCTATATCTACTTCTATAACAACTATATCTATATATCTATATAGATAGGTAGGCAGATATAAATTAAATATAGATATAGGTAAAGGTATAGGAAGACATAGAGATATCAATTATCTTGCCAGAAAGAATAAAAAACTAACAATCTATTTTGTTCAATAGGCCTTTACCTGTCCCCCAATACAAAATATTAGTCAAAGCACTGTGATGGTTTAGTTAAATGAAGGCTACTCTGACCATAAGAAATGTAAAGTCTAGCAAGGAAGATCAAGCTTATATGCTAGGTAAAAGATATGGGCAAGGTATAATATAATAAACCTTATATAAATTCTAGAGTTAAGATGAGCCCAGGAGATGATTGATCCTGGTTCAAGGGACTGGGAAAAGCTTAATAATTTTGCAGGCTATTTATTGAGCTTAAAATACCTAAACACTTCAATCTAGCACTATTTTATTTTACCTTTAGCAGAAGGAGCTAAAGTCCTTGAAAGAACTTAGTTCTAATTAAATATATCCAAATCCAGTTTCAGATTCTTTCACCAGGCCTTGATCTTGAAAGTGAATGTTCAATTGAAGGTAACTTTCAGTTCACCTTCTGAAGTCAGTACAAAAAGAAATGAGTTTTTCTCTAATGGTTAGTGACTATTTTGTCTGCCTATGAGACATTTAAAGGTTGCAGACAATTTGTAGTTCCATAGTTGTTTTTATTGTTGTTGTTTTTTAATGAATATGAGTAATCTAGGGGGAAATAAAGTAGGGTAATTTTAAGAAAAGTGTGGAGAAAGAAAAATACACAGCTACACCTAAAATATAATTTTTCATGTATTTTTTTCTAGTGAAGTATGAAAGAAGAATGGAGAGGGGGCGTATCTTCATCATCTCTTGAAAGGAGTGGTGACCAGCTAAGCTCAGTGATCCATTCACATGCATGTGATCATCAAGCTCATTGTTCATGGTTTCAGACACATCCTCTAAGTCCTTACTACTCTATTGTTTTCCTTTCTTTTCTTTTTTTTTTTTCTTTTCAGGAGAAGATGTCTTTATTTAGGCTTATCTTGTCTGATGTTTTCACAGGATTAAATTGAAGTTATATATTTTTGATAAGAATATCACAGAAGAGATGTGTCCTTTTCTGTCCAAAATACAGGAGCTACAAAAGGTTAGATGTTGCAGTTGGTAATGTTAACTTGGATCACTTCTGTAATGTGGTATATGCCAGGTTTATACACTGTAAAGTTACTGTTTTTGTATTCTTTAATGATAAGCATGTTGGGGAGGAGACTTTGACACTATGCAAGTATAGATATAGATATCCTATTTCTTTCAAAAGTTTACATAATAATTTTAGCAGGCAATTTGCCATCAATAATTATTACTGTGGAGTCCTAACAGAAATATTTTAAAATCCTTCATTTCTTATACATTTCTTAATTTGATTTATTTTATAAGAAAGAGTTGTCTCTTCTCTCCCATTTATATATTAATTTATCTTAGTTGAATGCATGGATATCTATATTACATCTCCCTGATACTATCATTATTTACTTTGTTGCTCAGTCACTGGAGCTTTTCATGAGCACTTCCTTACTTTGAAACCACACAATGCTCTGGACAAATTTGTGTGTTTCAAATACTTCTCTAGGAATCTCAAGTTCTTTTTACTGGAGAAGTCTATTTAAATACTAAGGTCCAAATCCTTAGTGTATCGTGCTCATTGCTGCCAGGGTATCACTGTTTCTAGAACCTATCAGCAGACTAGGTTTAGATTAAGCACACCTTCATAAAATCACATTTATATTTATTTTTGTATCTAAATATGTGTATATATACTAAAAAACATGAGTTCCTAAGGATACTTCCACTTACGGTTCAACACCACAGGTTTTATTCAAGACTATCCCTTGCAGTTTTTGCAATTTTTCCCCTCTAACTGAAAAACCTGGCTCTTATTATCTACAATATATATTTTTTAATTTTTTAGCCCTATTATATACATAAATTAATTTCAGAATTCCTAACCCATATACATTTGAGAAACAAATTTACTAACTAGAGTACATTAGTAGTCTACGTTCTTTCTTTCTTTAAGCCTTGCAATATTCAATCAAAGTACTGTTTTCCAAAGTCACTAACGTTACTTTTCTTTCCCACTCTCTACGTTGTGGTTGTATTACTCATTTGTAATACAATTAGTTTCCTACATCACAGTTCATATATGATTTTGTCTTCCCTTCAAGAGCTTTTTTTTTTTTTTAATTTTACACACAGTAAAATTCACTCTTTGTGGTATGCAGGTTAAGGTTTGACACATGCATGGAGTCATTTGTCTACTAACATAGTAGTTAGTAGTCTCCCCAAAAATTATCTCTCCAAAAACTACTTTGTAGTTAAACACTCCCTTTTCCCCAGTCTCTGGCAACTACTGATGTGTTTTATGTTTCCATAGTTTTGCCTTTTTCCAGAAATGTCATATAAATAGAAACATACAATATGTTCACCAGTGGTTCTCAACAGGAGGAAAATTAGTTTCCTAGGAACATTTGGCAGTGTCTGGAGACTTTTTTGAGACTTTCCTAGGAACATTTGGCAGTGTCTGGAGACTTCTAGTTGATAGAGGTCAGGGCTGCTGCTAAACAGTCTTTAATACTAATCTATAATGCACAAAGGATTAGCCAGCCCAACAAGTAAGTAGTTCCCAAATTGAGAAACCCCGGTGTAAAGTTTTGGATCTGGCTTCTTTCATTTGGCAAAATGTGTTTAAGATTCATTGATGTGTTGTGAATAAATAGTTTGTTCCTTTTTTTCTTCTGATGGGTATTACATTGTGAAAAACATTTTACATAGGTTGTTTATCCATTCACATGGGAAAGACTTCCTAGTTGTTACCAGATTTTGGCAATTATGAATAAAACTGTTAGAAATGTTTACATGCAGATTTTTTGTAGATATAAGTTTCATTTCTTTTTTCAGAAGTGTAATTTTTATTGTTTCTTTTAGGCTGTGTCTTGTCTCTTCATTATCATACAACTTTCTTTAGTGGAGCAAATTATTTGAATTTTTAAAAAGTTCAATTTTTATGGATCATGCTTTTGTTGTTGTATCAAAATAGTCTTGAACTAAACAAAACTTACATAGATTTTTCCTTGTGTTTTCATCTATAAATTGTATAGTTTTATCTTTTACATTTGGTCTATGGTCTATTTTGGGTCAACTTTTAAGGTTGAAGGCATGAGTTGAAGTTTATTTTTGTGTATATGGACATCCAATTGTTTAAGCTCTAGTTGTTGAAAAGACTATCCTTTCTCTATTGAAATGACTTTCTAAAAATATCAGTAGATGTCAATCATATGTCAAAAATGTGGTTTAAAAATTAGTTGATTATATTTGGGTCTATTTCTGAGCTCTCTATTCTATTCCATTCATCTATAACATGCCATCTTGGTTATTGTAACTTTGTAGTAGATTATTATAACTTTTGACATCTAGTTGTATGTCAGTTAATTTTTTACTTCTTAAAAGCTATTTTGATTATTTAATTTTTTTATCTTTGCAAATAAATTTTAGAATCAGCTTATATATTCCATTGGAATTTTGATTGATATTGCATTTAATTTATATAATTTAACTGGCAAGTAATTGAATTTTCAACAATATTGAGTCTTACAAGCTATGAATACAGTATATTTTTCAATTTGTTTTGTCTTTTGATTTATTTCAATAAATATATAATTGAAAATATTTGAAACCTATATGTAGTCCATTAAATATATACCTAAGTATTTCTTTTTCCGTTTTTTTTTTTTTTTTGGTTCTAGATTGAAAATAGTAGTGTTTTTGTTTTTCAAATAGCTATTGTTTATTGCTAGTATGTAGAAATACAATTGATTTTATGCATAGTAACCTTTTATCTTGAGATCTGAATTTACTTCTTAGTTGTAGAAACTTTTAAAAGATTCTTTGAAGTTTTATATAGGGACAGTTATGTTTGTAAAGAGAGACATAATTTCTGTCTTTCAATTTATATTCTTTAATTCTTGCTTTTGTACACTGACTAAGAATTTCTATTATATTCTCTTGTTTTGTTTCCAATTTAGGTAAGCATTCAGTCTTTTGCCATTAGATATGATGTGTTTAATGTTTTTGTATATGTCTTTAGTAAGTTAAGGAAGTTTTCCTCTATTACTGGTGTAAGATTTTTTTTCAGGAATAGGTAATTGAATTTTGTCAAATAATTTTCTGCATCTATTGAGTTGATCATATGATTTTTTAAAATATGGTATCAGTATTATTCATTTTATTGATTGATTCTTGAATGTTAAACCAGCTTTTTAGTCTTGGGATAAACCCTCTTTGGCTATGATATGTTATTCTTTTTACATCTTTTAGAATTGGTATTTTTGAGGATTTTTGTATCTATATTCATAAGGGATCCTGGTATGCAGTTCTCTTATGATATCTTAGTCTAGTTTTGGTATTACAGAAGTGCTGGCCTTATAAAATTTGTGAGGAAGTGTTTTATTCTCTTGAATTTTCTGAAAGATATTGTGTAGAATTTGTATTATTTTCCCTTTAATATTTAGTGAAGTTCACCAGTACATACCTTCAGTCCTAGGAAGATATTTTTTTTAAATAAGTTTTTCACTACAAATTTAATTTCTTGAATAAAATAGGACCATTTGGGTTGTCTAATTCTTCTTGAGTGATTTTAGGTAGTTTGTGTCTTTCCTCAATCAGTTCATTTATTCTAAGTTTTAATTATGGGATTTTTTTTTGAGTTGTTAATAGTATTCTCCATCATCCTTTCAATATCTGTGGGGCTTATAGTGAGGCTTTATTTTCCATTCTTGATGTTGATAATTTCGTCTTTTCTTTTTTAAAATTTTATCTATTTTACTAGAGTTTCATTAGTTTATACTGATCTTTTTAAAGAACAAGCATTTTATTTAATTGATCTTTATTAATTTTCTTTTCAATTTTATTGAATTCTACTTTTTTCTTTATGATCTACTTCTTTCTGGTTGGTTTGGATGTATGTGCTTGATTTGTTTTATTTTCATTTAGCAAAAAATATTTTAGTATCTTTTGAGACTTATTTCTTGATTCTATATTATTTGGTAATATACCATTTAATTTTCAAGTATTAATTTCCAAAACTTTGTGGCTTTTCCATAGTCATTTTGTTATTGATTTCTGATTTAATTATATTATGATTTAATAACATATTTTTGTATGGTATCTTTTAAAATAAATTTATTAAAGTTTGTTTCATGATCCAGATAGACCAGATAGAATATGGTGAATATTCCATATGTACTTGAAAAAAAAGTGTACTCTGTTATTGGGTGGACTGTTTTAAAAAGTAAATTAAATCAAGTTGGTTGGTTGTGTTCTTCAGCCTACTAAATTTCTGCTTACTTGTTCTATCAATTACTAAGAAAGGATTATTGAAATCTCCAACTACAAATGTGGATTTATTTATTTCTTTTTTCTATCAATATTTACTACATATATTTTGAAGCTTTATTTGTAGTTGCATATATGTTTGGATTTTCGCCTTCTTGGAGAACTGACCATTTTATCATTGTGTGTGTTCCTTTTTATCCCTAATGACATTCCTTGTTTAGACATCTGTTCTAACTGGTGTTAACACAGCCTCTCCAGTGTTCTGTTTAACATAGAGATTTGGCCCCTACCACCACAGCTACTTTTTCTTTTCTTATTTCTGTACCAGGTGAAAGTTTTCTCAGGACTCTCCTAGTCTCTCCCATGAGCACTTGGTTGAGTTTATTTAGGAAAAGCCTAAAAGATAAAAGATGGTATGAAATTCTATATTTGCAACCACCATGTTTATCTGCCCCTCCGCATGTCACCAATTTGTTAACTAT
The DNA here is from genome assembly GCF_000325575.1 of Pteropus alecto. Classification (NCBI taxonomy): domain Eukaryota; kingdom Metazoa; phylum Chordata; class Mammalia; order Chiroptera; family Pteropodidae; genus Pteropus; species Pteropus alecto. The sequence continues at coordinate 8,864,573 of NW_006442512.1, read as the reverse complement.
TCCTGTTGAATTCTTCTTATTGCTGTCTGATATCTGCCCCAGGTAAGCAAGCATTCACATGCTGCCTCTCCCTGGAGGTACCTGTTTCTCTCTAGATGTTATGTTACCTGGTTGCCCTGTGACTTCCTCTGCTAATGATTTTAAGAAAAGTTGTAAACTTTGAGTTTTTGTATATTTTTCTTATTATAAGTATGGGGAAAACATTCTTTTTTTGGATTTACATCACTGAGCAAACACTGGAAATCTAAGTTTAAAAATTTTAGTGACTACATTCTTTAATTTCTAGAATACTCTCATTCCTTTTTATCTATTTAGCTATTTTAAGCATTATATAATATTTTTAAATCTTTTATTACAGTGATTCTAATCATCTGTTTCTTATATCTGTTGACCTTCTCTTTCATAGTAGTTTGTCATCCTCTGTGATCTGTAATTTGAATGTGAACTCACGTTCATGTTTTTTCCTTTTTATTTTTTTTCTTTTCCTTTATTCTCATGTCTGTACCCTGGGTTGTAGAAATGACCTACAGAGCAATTTTCTGTTGCCTCTGAGGAAACTCTGAAGAGAGTATATATTTAGACACTAGCCTAGAATTATTATTCATAAGTGAGTTTTGCTTCTTTTTCTATTCACAACCCTTGTTCTTTCCACAGGCTTCCTTAGTTTGCCTCAACCATTTAGCAATTTTTCTAGGCCAATTTTGCTGACAAAAATCTTTTGAGGCTATCAGTTTTATAAAAAGTTCAGACATCCTCTTCCCATAGATCCTAGATTACAATTTCTTTCTTGGCTCCAGCCTTAGGTTCTACAGAATGATCTGACACTCTTGTTACCCAGAATAAGCTTAAACTTCCCCGGACTGCTTGTTAGAAATTGTACCAGACCCAATTTATATAACTCCACAAAATCAGTTGATTATACTTTTCTGCTCAACTGTCATAATGACCTTCTATGAAATTCATCTCACAAGAGGGACATGGTTGCTGGTGATATTTATGGCAGCATCATAGGTATTATGTTTTGCCCTGTGGTTAGTTAGAAAATTAATAGATGCTGCATTTGATCAGTATGAGAGAAAATGTTCATTATAAGCTATGTCATCAAGGATGGCTGCATTATTCCCTAGAGAATACAGGTTAAGAATTTATTTACAGTGTGTCCAGTATTTGTAAGTGTTTATATCAGGCAGACCTTTCATAGAAGTTCAGTCTACCATATAAATTAACACTCGGAAAACCCACAGATCATCTATGTTATGATCGATTCAGCATTTGCCAGGGATCAGTGTCAAAATCACTAACTAAATGCTTTTCAAAATAGACCTTTTGAAAATAGGAAGAGAGGTTGCTGGAGAACTTGGGCTCTGAAATCAAGCTGCCTGAACTTGAATCTCATTGTATTGCTCAAAAGTTATGAATGATTTATGAAGAACTTGAATGATTTAAACTATTGTGTGCTAGTTTTTCTCCTCTGTTAAGAGGATTAAATAAAAAAAGGAAAGAAACATATTAATTAATATTGGCTATTATTTCATCCCTCTCCAAATTCATTCTCTTTCACTACATATATATGTGTGTGTGTGTGTGTGTGTGTTTATATGTATATATACACACATATATACTTATATAGCAATAATCACCCTGTTACTTCTAGTAATCATCTGTCACCATGCAAACTTATCACAATATTATCAGAACATTCCCCTTCCCTTTTCACCCATATCTGACCTCCTCCCTTCTAGTAACCATCGCTTTGGTCTCTGATTCTATGAGTCTGTTTTTGTTTGGTTTAGTTTGGTTTGGTTTGTTTTTAGATTTCACATATAAGTGAAACCATATGGTATTTATATTTCTCTGCCTAAGTTATTTCATTTAGTATAATTTTCTCTGGATCCATCCATTTGTCACAAATGGCAAGATTTCATTCTTTTTATTACTGGGTAATATGCCATTGTGTGTATGTGTATATGTATATGTGTATATACATATATATAGATAGATAGATAGATAGATAGATATACACATATAGATAGATATACACACACATATATGTGTTTGTATCTGGCTGTCCCGGGTGATACAGCAGCATTTTCTATCATCTATCTATCTATCTATCTATCTATCTATCTATCTATCTATCTATCTATCTATCTTCTTTATCTATTCATCCTAGGTATCTATTGATAGATAAATGACAAATACTCTTAATACACCACACAAGACATTTATAATAACTGGGAGGTCTCTTAGCACCTCATCATCAGTCTTCAGCTTTAATTTTTTTCTCAGCAATGTTTGTTTACCTTTCTAACCTGACAATCATTCTTTTTGATAGAGACGCTGATACCAAATATCAAAAATTTTTACATTTACTTTGTTGTTTATTGATAACCTTGACACCAACTTGCCTCTTTCTTCTCCAAACATTCTTTATTATGATGACGTTTTCTACCAACTCTGTTTTTTCCAGGCTTCCAGTGAAGATGATAAGGACAAATTTATGTGATGATAATATAAAATACATATCAAATATTTAAGCCTGATTTAATAAAGAAGCCTTGGAATAGAAGCTAAGGTTTTAGATTTATTATGGAGGCCCTATCTTTTACTCCTTATGTGACCTTTGAGAAATCACCTAACTTAACACCTGTCATACAAATATAAGTAGTTGGTATTTGAGGAAAATGAGAATTTTCTTGATGTATAGTTAGGTGTTAATTTTTTGAGGAATAAAGTTATATTTTTATTTTGAATTACATAAAATGTTGAAATATTCAAAAAATACCATGCATGAACTTTCTCAAAAAATTATATATTAGTAATTGTTTTCTTCAAATAAAAGAAAAATATTACAGAAAAAAAATTAAATACCCTTTTTTCTCAATTGTGCCATATCATTTTGTCCCTTAAAAATTAAATCACCTTCATGCTTTTTAACTTAGATACTTCTATAGAGATAGCTAAAGAATATATTATGTCACTTTTTATTTTTTAATTTTTTAAATTTTTTTAACTATCATTTTATAATGTGCTTTTCACTCAACATTAAAATATTAAAATATATGTTGACATGTATTCTAATTAGCCTTTACTAGTAAATAATATTCTATGTATATGCCATGATTTATATATCAATTGATGGAAATACTGCTTTTACTTTTTTATAATTATGCAGAATTCTTCAATAAACAGTCTTTTTCTCAAATGCCCAATCTTACTTGTATTTAGTGGTGCTATTAAAAAAGGAAAGTAAAATGATTTGTAAAGAGAAAAAAAATCTGTATCATCTCCAGAAAATATTTGTATACTGAATATAACAAATTAAATTGTTCTACACTGTGGGTAGAAAAGAGTCACCTCTTTTTTGCCAAAGCTTCAGAAATGTATTAAAAGTTTTATACATCATATGTCTACTTTGATAAGGGAAAGCAACTCTACTAGATCATTCGTAGATAAGAATCTGTTATTATCACTTTTTAGTTGTGCTTCCAGGTAAGTTATTTAAATCATCACCATATACTGAATATCTACTGTGTGCTTTTACTAATAACAAAAAAGGATATAACACAGATGTCCTTAAGGAGTATAGGTAATTCAACTATATAATATGTGTTATAAAATATCAGAATGCAGAGGAAGAAGAGAGAACTTCAGATGAAACAGATATAGAAATGTTTGTGGAAAAAGTGATTTGAGTCACATCTTGATATTTGGCTAAGACAAGCAAAGAAGAATAGAGTTTCTTAACATAAGTGAAGGCATTGAAAACCCAAATCTATAGAGGAAAAAAAAAGATTTGAGGAAGAAAAATGATGTAATTCATTTTATATTGATAGATTATGATGGTGTTTGATCATAGATATGTTTCTATATGAGATTTTGTACTTTTTATGCTTTATTAGGTTTGAATTCAGTTGAAGTTAACTATATGACAAATGTATATTAATTGTATTTTGAATCAACTAATATCTCTAGAACTTGGGAATACCAATTTTGCTAGTTAAGATAATGTTAATGATTTCCTTGGAATATAAATTTATAAAATTTTCCAGTTTTTTAGATAATATAGCATTCCAAGCTTGGTTTTTAGTTAGTATCAGAATTAGAATAGTGAACAGCACTGGAGGATTATTAAAGAGTTTATATATATGAATTGATAAATTTGGTACAAGTAGTTTTTTTCTGATATTTACATTTTTAAATCTGTCAGGAAGATTTTAATTCATGTTGAGAATCCCATGAGCTTTCTAATATCAGAGTTTTGATCAAGTACCTTTAGATGTAATGAACGCAAACTATTCATAAAAAAATATTTCCCTTCCATATCGATGGCTTTTAACACTTTAAAGAAATAAACCCTGCTATATGTTTTATAACACATGAGATTTTTAAAATCATTTAAAATATCCATGTCGTTGATTATTCCATAAAGTAAGCCTGCAGAATAGAAGCGATGTTGATTTGTCTCTATCTCTCATGAAGGTGAAGAGCAAGTGCTAGATAAACTTGACATGCGTTTTAATGTCTATAAGAGTTAGGAGCTTCCATCTTTTCCTTATTACATTCCTAAGAAAGAAAAATCCTGTTAATACATAGAATTTATAGTGTGCATTGAAAAGAAGAATGTCTCTTGGATGAATTAAAAAGTAAAACATGAAAGCAGGTAAGTCATGCTACCAGCATTCAGTATCTCTAGCACTTAGGTAGAATACACAGAAACAGCATCCATAAAATAGACCAGTCTCATAAGGTGGGCAAGTTGGTCTTATAGTATAAAGTCCCATGTATCAGAAGCTCCATGTTCAGGCAAAGCAGGGCAATTATTAATTATAGAATTATTGACAGCAACAACAAAAGTGTTATATGTGAAACAAAGTTTAGATGTGAATACAATGTAAATGTATTTTTTCTTTTAAAACTCTTAAAAGCACTGTATCTATATTATTCAGTTCCAAAGGTGAATGTTTTCACCGATTAAGAGAACACTTAACAGAATGGGTAGTTAAGGTGACTTTGAAGTTCCATTGTAATAAAAGGATATGATGGTTCAATATTTAATGGGTTTTGAAAATTAGAGTTATAACCTTTGTTTCTTCATATCCATGTCATCATGCCTAGCAACAAATGATTGCAGAACATTTTGTATGGATAGAAATTAGAGATCTTATGAGAATAGGCCTAACTCTAGGGTGACATCAAGGCCACTAGCAAGCAAGCATACTTTTCCACAAAATAATACCGGGGAACGAGATTTTCAGAGAAAGATTATGTTGTTAGACAAATATTCTCACGTTTTCATGAATAATATTTAGGATGTAGAAATTCAAATATTTGGTAGTTTTTTCTTTATTTCTCTCACATTTTACAAATCAATCAATAAAACAAGATTTTTTTTTTGTCCTTTAGGTACCCTAAGAAAAGACTCACAACCTTATGAAAGACTTGTGAAAAAGATCTAAAAGGTTCTTCTGACTTAATTTAGGTGAAAAAAAAATGATCTAAAAATGGTTTTGTACCAATATGAGATATATTTTTATTTTTAATCTTTTAATATATGTTACAGAATTGTTTTAAACCTAGAAAGAATGTGAATGAGAGTTAGCTCACCGTTGCAATCAAATATAAATTTCACACATTGCTTTAAGCCACAATCCAACTATCATAAAACAATTAGGAAATGTTATTATTTAAGTCAAAATAAGAAGGGCATAAGAAGTTAAAAAGCAATATTCTTCTACACTAAAACATAACAAATGCATTGTTTTTTCCTAAAATTACATTCTTTTCCCAATTAACATTCTTCTCAATACACAGTTACACGGATCAAGCCATGCTGCTAGGCTTTTAGTTTTTGACTGATTCCCGAATCATTTTAAATGACTTCAGGAATTTTTTTTGTCTCATCCCATTTCTACCATCAGTGGCTTTCATGAAATGTTTGCCATCTAAGGCACAGATGTCAAGGCAACAAGAGATTTCCCTTCTTCTAGCTCCCTTTCCAGTTTATGTCACATTAAACGGCAAGCCTAATCTTTCTAAGATTTATCATGTAACGTCTGAAAAGCGTATTGTGGGTCTTTTTTTCCTTACGTACGAATTAAGACTCTTCTTAACCTCCATTTTCATTCTCATTGCTTTTCAGCACAAAATCTCCAATCCAGAAAGATTAGTTTCTACATTCTTCTTAATTCTTTTATTTTAATTCCCTTCACTTCCAAACTTTTATTTTATTCCTGTCAACAAAACACAAACATGTTAATGTACTGTTCAAATTCTGATATTCTCCTCATCTATATTTGCCTTCATAGATAAATCTTGTCACTTAAAATTTATAATTGAATCAGGGACACCTGATTATTATTCTCCAGTTGTTTAATGTGTGAAATCTCCCCTCAAATAGCATTTATATACTTTAAATACATAAAATCTAGGTCTAGGTCTTATATTTTTCTTGTCACCATTTCTATACCTGGACATTGCTAGATGTATCTTCAAGTCAATAGTATACTTACTGATTTATTGAATAAAATATGAAGCTGCTTCTAAACATAGATGAAAGTACAAAGTTCTGAGCAAACATAACTTTTTTTTTCGAGCCACTAAAATGAACTGAAGCATGAGATTTAGAGCTAAGACAAATGCTAAATGCTCACACTTATTAGTCACTATGGAAGAGCTTTAGAATGAATTTTGTTTGTTTCCTGGTTTTTCACGTGTTGAATTTCTTTCTATGAGATCCGAGGAAGTCACTTTACAGATCTGTCTTCTAAGTTTAGAAACAGCAGGTCATAGTTTTTAAAAATAGAGCTATAAGGAGTCTGGGAATCAAATTAGTGCAGGTATTTGGATTCTCAGGAAAATATTAAATTGTGTCCATAATAATTTAAAAAACAATGTCAACAAATTTTTTAAACATGAAAAAGTAAAAAGACAAAAAAATTAAAAATCATATTTACTACACTTATAAAATATGTGCAGTACTCATAATTAAGAAAAAGTCGAATAATAGAAAATTGGGAAAAGATATTATAGCAGTATTTCATAAAAAATAAAATATTATTATAGAGAAATAATCTAATTATGAGAATAAATCATGAAAAGAATACGATAAATATTCTTATGGTGGTATGAAAAATATGCCTCCATTTATTTAAAAATAAACACATAGCGTGTGCGTGTGTATGCGCTCACGCTTGTGCGTGCACACTCATGCAAACAACATTTCTGAGAAGACATATAAGAACCTATTACCTGGTCTACTCTGAGAATTAGAACCAGATGACCAAGATAAAAGGGAGATTAACTTTTTAGTATGCATCTATTTGTAATCTTTGTAATTTTTACATAAAAATATTTTATATGTATAAACTAATTGGTCTAACTATATATCTATAAACTATGTATCTATTATAAATTATGTATTATATAAATTATGTATCTGTAAATTAACCATGCACTTTATATCTATTATGTATCTTAATTATATTTGAATGTTATATATGTATGTATGTGTGAATGTGTATATGTATTACATACATATATACACATGAATGTGTATACATATACACATTCACACATACATACATATACATATATAACATATATACGTATACATGTGTGCTTTGCATTACAATGATTACAAATTGATATATATTATTCTTATATATAAACACTGTATTATATATATACAGTATATATACATGTACATTTTATAAACACATACACACAACATGAGAAAGAACAAAATACAGGAAGGTTAATAAAAGAAAAAAAGTTGTTTATGTAATTCTAATTCTAATTTAACCAATAAAAGAAGATTAAAGAAGTTTTGACTTGTCCATGTTCATTTTGATAGTATATTAAAACCATAACCGAGGCTAGAATCTATATGCCATAAATAAATCCAAGGTTATTTCCATATTTTCTCTATAAATAGTATTCTCATTCTTATATTCCTTTTTGTAAGCTTATTGTTTCAACATTGTTCCATTTGCTGTTTTTAAAAAGTATTTCTCATTTATCACATTGCACTTTTCATTAAATTCAGTTTTTAATTCTTATTTCTCATTTATTTGTTATGTTCTTTACCTTCTACAAAAGTAAAGTTTTAAGGCATTTTCCCATTTAGCCTTATTCTGCTTTGCTAAAATTTTAAATTTTTTTTTGCATTTTTATCACTTTTATCGGTTTTCTTTCCAAGTGCGTTTCCACTATGGCTGGTTTTTATTGGCACCAGTGTGGATTATTACACTGAAAATTTGCATAAGAAATATCAGAAATACTATTTTCTAGGATTCCCTCTGGAAAAATGTTAAAGATAGCACAACCATTTCTATAACATCAATTTACTTATATGGAAATTGTATCAGAGGTTGCAATTGACTTATAAAGTCTAAAAATTTCTTGAGGGAGGATAAGTTGTATGGAAATAAATGTATAAATGTTACAAATATTTGTAAAATGTCTTTGGAATGCCAGACCTAACTCACAACATTTTACTAGGAGAGGAGTGATTTTTTTTTTTTTAATTTTAGGGATATACAAGTAATTTGTTTTTCATCTTTCAATGATGTACGTGCGGGTGTGGGTAAGTAATATGGCTACAATTTTTTTTGCTTCTCTTCCCATTAAGAAGTGAGGACTAATTTCCTTTCTCGTATATCTAGAATGGCCTTAGTCACTTGTTTGACCAATAGGAAGCTATGGACTTCCAGCATTCTGGGGTATCCAAGGTTAGGTGAGTTAGACAAGAGGTGGAAACCACCATGAGCTAAGAAGCCTCATGACCTAGAGACCACTCTGCTGTGAAGAAGCCATGCTATGAGGAGACTCAAGCTAAATATGTGAACAGGCCACATGGAGACAGAGCGAATGACTAGGCCTAGATGTTCCAGAGAACTAGTTTAGGCAGCAGACTATGAGTGTGGAAACCATATTGAACATTTTACTCCTAGAAAGGTAACAGGGAGCCCAACTGTAAGCCAGAATTGAGGCCCTATACAAATATCCATGAAAAGTTATCTAAAACAAAAAATATTAATGTCTTTGCTTAGAAGACATGCAGAAATTTGAGACACCCATGGAGAATTATCTCCCAGCTCTGGCATAAGTAGCTAAATGTTGGTTATTTCATACATGTAATTGAAAAGGAAATGGTGAAAATGAATGCACATTTAATCATTGGATTTTATTGGGGTAGAAGCCAACAGTTATTCACCCATAGTGTCAGGTATAATTTCTTTATGAAACTAAAAATCCATTAAAACTCTGTCATTTTCTATTTGTGACTTCTGATAAATCATCTGAGTTTTCTCTGCTAAGATGCAAAGTGAGGTTTGTCATAGGAAATGATTCAATTTTATCCCTAAATATTATCACTGTACTATTAGGGTAGAAGAATAATGAAAGTTAGACAAAATGTAAAGAATAATTATTTATTTTACAATCTCATTCATGGCATGAATAGATACATGTCCCAGATTGCTGAGAAGCTTATTAAACCAGCAATTCAGGATCGACATTCTTAGAAAAAAAGCAGGAATCTGGCTATTGGCAAAAAACCTCTATCAGATGTTACTGTTGGATGTTTCATAATATTAATGGCATTCAATGTGAAAGAATGATATAAACTAAGAATGAGATCAGAAATATTTTATTTTATAAAGTTGAATTAAGTTACTGTTCAGCAGAATATGACTCAATGTTGCATGCATATACATGTATGATAGAGAGATGTTGGAAATTTTATTGCTGTTTATACCATCAGAAAGCATGATACAAGGTAATTTCTGCTGTTTGGTCAAGTTATTAATTTATAAGCTGTAGAACAGACTGGAAAAGGCTCATCCAGATCAGAAGGGAGGAGTTGGCTCTTGTGGAGCACCCTTAGTTATAAATTCTAAAGCAGGGTGTTCCTTCTCAAAATGTTAGTGTTTGCATCTGAATGCAGTTCTTCAGAGATTTTTAGATCCTGAGAACTGATGGCAAAAAATATATTTGTGACTTTTTGTTGAATGTGGATGAAAGCTCTGAAAATGGTAAATATTTAACTCATGGAAATTGATTATATGTTCTTTTAGAGTACTGCATAAAGAAATGTATAATGACTAAAGTTTACTGACTTTGATGGGAAAAGATTGTTATATAATTTCTGAGCCGAAAATTGATTTTAAAAAATCATGACAATACCTTCAACTGACATACTAGTGGTTTTCAGTAATATACTCAGAATCATAAAAAGTCTGAGTTTACTTTTTCATAGCAAAACTATTAGAATTTGAATTGTTAAATATAACAGGATTTTAAAGATAGTGCATAAGACTATGTTATAATCCATTTGTATATTACACTATCTTTTTAAATATGTATAATAAAGTTTCTGAAGAGCAAAGAAAATAATTGTGTGATTGGGGTTTGACTCCCATCAGCCATTTCCTTTGCTCTTCAGAAACTTTACTGCATATATTTAAAAATCACATTTTGTATATCTATTAAATGTCCAGTGGTTACATAAAATTTGAGAAAAACTTTTCTGTAAGCCCTGACAAAATTATTATGATGGGAGCCCAGAATACCTTTTCTCTGAGTATGGATGCTTTCTGAAGTATTCTCTTTAACAACCATGTTTTACTCATATACCAAAAGTCCACTGAGATGTCCCTTCTCCCTTTTGTTCTTTCTTGACCACATTTATCAAGAGTTTGATGCCTGTAAAATATTAATGTAGAATACCATTTTCAGGTCTTTTATATCAGTTTGATAAAACAACAAGTACTTATCGGTGCATACAAACTATGTACCAAATTTTCTTTTTCAGTTATTTTTATACACACAAAGAGAGAGATAGCAGGTACGTTAGGAATTTGTCAGAAAAGGGAGGAGAAGAGTGTGTTACTCAGAATTCAATCAGAGAAGCAGAATCCACAGGTATGATATAGAATAAGGGGTTTATTATAGGAATTTGACCTTACACAATCATGGTTATTAGTTAAGCAATTTACATGTTTCTGCTTCTAGAGTTTGGCCTGAAGTCTATAGGGCAGATATTTGAGAAGAAAAAAAAATGGATGTGAAGCAGGGAAGAGCCAAGATAAACTAGAAACTGTATGTGAACTAAACTCCATATCACCGAGCCTCCTACTTTAGTGTTGAAGTTGACTTGCAGGAAAAACTGGCATCTTTCATTATGTTGCTAATTACATACCCAGCCCAGAAATCAGAGGAGCTGAAGATTTGATTGGAGCTGAAAGAGTTGCCAATCAGGTGCTGCTTCATGCCAACAAGATAGGCTGTGAGGTCTAACACAATAGAAGTGAGCTGCAGCCACTTCTGCTGCCAGAGCCTATAGCAACCTTCAGAGAATAAACATGCCTGGTGCTTTACTTCTTCCTTCCAAAACTCATGCAAAAATATCATGGGGCTAATCCTAGCCACAAACCACAGGAAGAAAGGGTTTCTGGGAAACATAGTTTTAACTTAGCTAGTTGGCACAGTACAAAGCCACCACAAGGAAGAAACCACTGTAGATCAGGAACTAGTAAAGTTTCTAAACTGCTGCTGAGAGTATTTCTAAACTGGGACATGATATCTGAGGAGATGCAACAGTGTCCATTTTAATTCTGTTTGGACTTAAATACCATGGGCAAAGGAATAGCAGCAATAAAGAAAAAGTCAGGTGGCAATTGCATAGTCAGGAGTCTGATAGGCTCTTATTGGGATTTCACATCAAATGTTCTTAAAATCAGGGCCTAGTTAATGTGATGGAACTGCATGGGACCTTCCAAAATCAGTGGATATTGATGTTAGATGGAGGTTATTTGGCTTAGAAGTTAGAAGCATAGATTCAGGATGTTTGAATCTTCTCTCTTCCAACCACTAGCCCTATGGTTTTGTATTATAGAAGACTAGTTTCTGAAGAAGAAATTATGGAATGAGTAAATGCAGAGCATAAGAAAATTTTCAATTAAGTATTATAAGGTTTCTTGGTTTAACACCAGGGCACAATATCGCAGCCCTGTTAGGAATGACAGAGACAAAAGAGCGGCGCTTCAGGGGCTGGATCCAAGGTCCAGGGCACGTGACTTCCTCAGCATCATCTGTGATTGAGTTTTCAGACTGCTAACCAGTCTGAGTTCTCAGTTATGATTTTGATTGTTTCTTTGTTTATTATTCTTTCCAACCTTTGGGCAAAGAACTATGTATTATGTTCTATCTATAATTTTTTAATGAGAAACGGTGGTAAGCCTCTATACCGAAGAAGTAATATTGGGATGATAGTGGATCATCAATTAAGAAAAAATTAGTTAAGGGAAAAATTGTTCATTGCAGACCCTTACACCCATGCCACTACTTCATTTCCTGCTTTTATAATGGAAGTTATGGTTACAATTGAGCTTAGGATGTAGAAAAGCCTACTTAATGGTATGCCTCACAATACCAACATGAAAGATATTTATTTTGGTCCTTCTCTTTATGGACTAGCTCTGAAACTACACATAGGAGACAGTAGAAATAGGAAAATGATTCAGAGGCTAAAGAAAGAGATAGCAGCTTTAACAAAGATAGGAGGTAAGATGTTTCAGTAGAGAGTATATGCAGTTCTTAGCTACTAACACAGCTTAGGTAGGGGTATTACATGGCTGAGTTTTCTTAAGCCTTAGAGTTGGAAGACACAAAGATTTTTATACCCTCAAGGTAGGTCACTGTGTGACTAATTGAAGAATGGGAAATTTAGAGAACCTTTGAGTATGAATTCTGTAGACCATCTCACAGGATTTGGGAGACAGATCGAACATCTTGGCAGCTTTAGTTAAGAAAAATCATGAAAATATGATGATGCACAAGGCAGTACATCATAAATGAAGGACCTCCCTCC
>NW_006442512.1:8840294-8851533 GCF_000325575.1 Pteropus alecto | reverse complement strand
GGAAAAACAATGAAAACATTGCCAAGAATCCTAAATTTGCAAGGATTAAACCTCAAATTCCTGGATTTGTTTAGAATTGACTAAGATTTCATTCTCTGCCTTTTGGCATAAAATAGCTCCTAAGTAGAGATCCAACAAATATTGCTTGAGCCCCAGGATTGTGCCTGGCACTTTTTATTCACTGGGGATATGTCAGTGAACAAAACAAAGAAGAATTCTTATATTTAGTAAAATTAAGTTAATATATAGAAATATGCAGAATGCAAAGAGGGACTAAGAAATATGTATATATCTATATTTAGAGAAATATTTAGTGATTGTGGTTTTAGTTAATACATAAAAATATAGAAAAATAAAATTACATATATGTGTGTTTAAAAGATGTAGTTATTCATGCTTTCATTTTATAATATTAAAATATGCTAAGTAGTCAAAACACATGTAAGTACTAACATGATTGGTTTTGTACAATTTAATATTTTAAAATTATAGTTGGCATACAATAATATATATTTCAGTTGTATACCATAGTGATTAGAGCTCAAGTAATCACCCCACTAAATTTTGAACCCCCTTTCCCCTTACATATAAATTACATTTTTTACTATTTTCCTTATGCTACACTTTATATCTCCAAGACTATTTTCTAACTATCCATTTGTACTTCTTAATCCCTTTGCCCTTTTGCACCATCCCTACCCCCAAGCCCCACTCCCATCTAGTAGCCCTCAAAATATTCTATGTATCTATTAATTTATCTCCATTTTTGTTAGTGTTTTTTTAAATTTTGTTCTTTATATTCCGCATGTATGTGAAATCACGTGGTATTTGTCTTTATCTATCTGACTTACTTTATTTAGCACAATACCCTCTAGGACCATTAAGGCAACATAACAGAATATCTTTTTCCATTTCCTTCCTTTTAGTCTATGTGTATCTTTTAATCTGAAGTGAGTCTCTTGTAGGCAGCATATATAGGGAGGAGTCTTGTTTTCTTATCCATTCAGCCACCCTATCCTTTGGTTGGAGCACTTAATTCTTTTCCACTTGAGATTTTCCTTGATAGATATGTAGTTACCACCATTTTTTATTCATGATTTTGATACATGCTTTTTCTTTTTAAGAAGTCCCTCCAACATTTCCTGTAATAGTGGTTTGGTGATGATGAACTCCTTTAGCTTTTTTGCGTCTGGGAAGCTCTTTATCCGTCCTTTGACTCTAAATGATAGCTTTGCTGGATAAAGTAATCTTAGTTGTAGATCCTAGGTTTTGATCACTTTGAATATTTTGTGCCAAGCCCTTCCATCCTGCAAATTTTCTTTTAAGAATTCAGCTGCCAGTCTTATGGGAGCTCCCTTATAGGTAACTAACTGCTTTTCTTTTGCTGCTTTTAAGATTTTCTCTTTGTATTTAACCTCTGGCATTTTAATTATGATGTCTCTTGGTAGTGGGTTTCTTTGAGTGCCTCTTTTTTGAGACTCTAAACTTTCTGGAGTTGTATGTCTATTTCCTTCACCAGGTTAGAGAAGTTTTTATCATTATTTCTTTAAATAGGTCTTCAACTTCTTATTTTCCTTCAGGTACCCCTATGACATGGATATTTTTACATTTATTTGTGTCCCATGGCCTCTTTAAATTATTATTATATTCAGCTTCTTTTTTCTTACTGTTCTGATTGGATGTCCTGGGCTTCCCCATCCTCTATATCAATGGTTCAATCCTCTTCTTAGTCCACTCTGTTGATTCCCTCTAATATACTCTTCATCTCAGATAATGTATCCTTCTTTTCTTTTCTGATAGGTTCCATTTTATAATATCCATTTCCATTTTTGTTTTTTTTTTCCTCTTTGTTAAAGTTTTCACTGAGTTCCTTTACACTTCTCCTAATTTTATTGAGGATCTTTAAAGTGTTTTGAACTCTGCATCTGTTTGCTTGACTCCATTATTCCTGGATCTCTGTTCTGTTCTCTTATATGGTTTCTATTTCTTTGTCTTCCCAGTTTGGCTGCCTTTCTATGTCTGTTTCTATGTACTAACCAAAGCTCCTGAATCTCCTGGTCTTATTAGCATAGCTTTGTGTAGTAGATGTCCAGTGGCACAGTCCTAGGAGGAGTTCAGCAGCAGGCCATTTATAGCCCCAGCCTGTGACCTTCCAGGACCATCTTAAGATTCAGCAAGCAATCCACAGATGCTGTGCTTATTGTTGCCTCAAGAAACATGCCAGAAACCGAGATCAGCTGCTACTAGTGTGGTTCCTGGAGCTACTCAGCAAGTGGCACAGAATTCGCCGAGGACACAACTGGATGTGGCTTGGGTGGGGCTGCAAGTTGGGGGAGGCAAAGTTTCAGGGATCCTCTGGGCAGAGCGACCTCTGTTATCTAGTTAGTTGACATCTCAGCTATGGTAGTGCTGAGTCCGCACACTGGGAGGAGGGGTTGCTCAACAGAAGACAATGGATTCTGCCAGCACTTCTGCCAAGGACAGATCCTCACCTCTGGCCCTCACTCCAACAACTCAGTGTCCCCCTGTAGGTCCCTGGTGCCCCCACCCCCAGCAGCTGACTGGGCACTAGTGCTCAGAGTGAGCGAGCTTTCACTGTGAAAGTCTGCTCATGGACACGGCCCCTTTAAGAGTTGTCTGCAAGCATCTGCAGCTGCTGGTTGCAGCTGCCATAACCCCTGTCCCACTGCTTGGGACTGGGTAGCCTCCCATCTCCCCCTCTCCCTCCTGCCTCATTCCATTGTAGGGTGATTTCTTATTTCTCTCCCTAGCTGTAGGGCATCTGTTCATCTAGAGCCTAGGTGACTCTCTCTGCTGTTTGCTATGTGTTTCTGTCACAACTTTCATCTGGTCTCAATAAGAGATGAACAAAGCCTTTATCTTCTATGCCATTTTGTCTGCACTTAACATAATTTTTAATTAGAGAAGAATAAGAGCTTATGATGAGATAATTGAATTATGGTTAGGGCAGTGATATGTGTGAAATGTATCCAAAGGGTAGGGAGAGTTTAGATAGACAAATAGGGAATGAGTGGAGTCTCTTTGTGAGGTAGATACACAGGGGCAGATAAAAAAAAAAATCCACTTGAGCAGGATTCATGAAGGAAATTAGTATGAAAAAACAGATTGGAGGTTACTTGAAAGGATCTAAATGTGAACTGAATGAGAGTCTGGATCTTTATTGTTACTCTTAGTTTAGATATACATATCTTTCCATTTCTTTCTGGGAAATTTACTGAAAACACTAAATGCATTGTGCCATTAACATGATGCTTATTTTAATGAAATGATTCACTTTTCAACATCTTATACTATTACATTAGCTAACTACACTAAAATTATTTTTCTTCTGTTTCTAAGTGAACATAAATAATGCCTGAATATCAGTTTTATATAGCCTAATTCTGTAAGTAAAGCCCTACTGAAAAACTACATCAGCTAATTAAGAGTACATTTTCCATGTTTGTAGCCTATATGATGTACAACTTCAGTGTAAAACATGTATAATAAAAAACATTTTAAATATAAACCAAAATATAAATGCTGTTTAAATATAGCTGAAGAACTATTATTGGTTCTATAGGATAGGGGATGGAACTGAAATATTCTATATATTACAAATGGTCATTCAGGTGTCTACATTTGTAGAAAAAAATATTAAACCTAGAATTTTTTTTAACACAGTAGCTATTAGTCTATTTATTTCACACTGAAAAAATAGGTAAAAGTAATCAACAATTGGTGGATCAAATTATTCAAGTGTTTAAAATATAAAAAACACACATAATTTGTAAAAACATTGAAAACAATTGCCTTTGCTTGGATTTATCACAAGTACACAGATTTACTGAAGGCAATATTGGCTTTCTCCTGTCAATAATTGGTAATAAAGTGATAAATGACTTATTTGACACAAATCTTCGATTCAAAAAAGCAATAGTTTTAATGAACTTAAAATAAATGGCATAAAAATTGCTTTTATAATTCTTACAAATATTCTCTTACATTTGAATTTTATAGCATCATAATTGTATTATAAATGAGACATATTGAAATCAGAAATTATAGCTAAAACTGTACTTTTCTTTTTCTCAATATTTTTAAATAATAGTATCATTAGACTCTTGGCATTAATGAATAAATGTAATAATCTTCATAAAAAGAAAAAATAGTGAATTATATAGTTCTCAGTGTTAGACTCTAGAGACATATCAGTTTGGTTTTTTTTAAATAGAAATACTGTCAATTGCTCCCTAGAACCAGTCTCCACACACAGTAGCTAATAAAATCACATCAACCCCCTGCTTCAAATCCCTTGATAGCTTCCCATCACAAGAACGAAATCTATACTTCCTATTATTACCTCTAAAGTCTTGTATAATCTGCCCCTGAATCTCTTTAACCTGATCTCTTTTTTTTTTTACTAAGTCTCAGCCATGCTGACCTCTCTTTTCTTCTTGCACATGCCAATCTTTTCCCATCTTTCAGTCTTTGCACTTGGCATTCTTTCTCCTCAGAATAAGTCTCCACCAGATTCTTGTTTAACTGGCTCTGCTGCATTATTTAGGTCTAATTCAAATATCCGCCCTCCACCTCAAGCCCAATGCAAACTAGATACCTCATCTCCCAGTCACTGCCATTTGTTTCTTTTTGCTTTGTACTTATTCTTACCTGAAATTAACTAATTCGTTTATTTATTTACTTGGTTCTCAATTAGGATACAAATTTTATGAGAACAGGCATCATTGCTGCCTTGTCATCACTCTACTCCCCAAACCTAGAAAGGACAGATAGGATCTCAATTCATAATGTGAATTAGAAAATGGAAATCAATCAAGATCTATTAGTTTTCTTCAGCCTAAAGCTGAAGAAAGGATATATCACCAGAGTGATCATTTTGACTGGAGGATCGATCAGTTGAATGAAACCGATAGCTTTATTCACTTTTAATGTGATTTTTATTAGGTTTTTTGTTGTTGTTTGTTGTTGTTGTTGTTGTTGTTTTTGTCAATTCAAAGTACTCAATTAGTTGCATGGGTTTTCTTAGGATGCTATGTTAAAAAAATTTTTTTTTAATAGAAAATATAAATCAATTCAGCTATTCCCAACCTAGATTTTCAGTCATATCTTTTTGGGAAAAGAAAAGTGAAGTCTTCGATGTGTTATGCATATATATGAACATACTCTTTTGGCTGCCCTGTGGCATGTGTTATTTTCCTTCTGTCTTGCTGTGGCCCCCCGGATTGCACTGTCCTTCAAGAGCTCTGCAATACTTCCTGCCTGTGCTGAAGCTGCCATCTTCTGTCACTGCTGCTGCCAAATCATTTATTGCCAGCACTGCAGGCACAGACTGGTCTCTATCGAGTCACAGTTGGACATGTCTAATACATCACTACCATGTCCTCTGGAGCTCTATGTGGACCAAAGCATGCAGCCTTCTCTGCAGAGAATATGAGAAAACCTTTGCTCATAGCACCTTATAGAGTTTTTTCTTTATTGAGTTTATTTTTGATGTCATAATAATGTGCATTTTTAAACTTGTTAGCTCTTTTAGTTTTTACTGATAGTCTGTCTGAAGGATTCAGACAAAAATTCCTGAGGGCTATGCCTGATTGCATAGTAACTTGAGAGATGTAGATATTATATTCGGAATCCTGTCTCTTCTTTGTCTCTGAAACATTGTTCTAAGGTGAGTTTGCTTGTTTTTTGTTCTCCTTTCTTTGACCTTCATCTGATTAGACCCCAGGCAGACCTATCCATTTAAGAGCTCTGGTGTCAGCAGTTCTTTAAGCACAACAAGACAATTATGAATCTTGAGATAAGGACTGCTTAGTTTCAAGTTAAGATTCTTGCTATATACAAATGGCTTGGTAAGTTAAAACGGAAAGATTCTGTAGTTTTGATTTACTGAAATCCACTTAAACATCTTTGTTATATGGCAAAATATATAAATGTCACTCATTTAGACAAGGGTCCTATCTTTAGGGCTATTTGGAGACAAATATTCAATCAATGAACAAATTAGTAAAATAATTAAGACTGTTTTTAATACCATAGAAGAAATATACAGAGTATATCACAATTTCATTCTGCTTTAAATTGGATTTTATTTAAAGGTGGGGGTAGGGAAGTATTTTTACAGAATAAAGGTACTTTAAACTGTCTGTAATTTTCTAGTCACAAGAACTTCAACAACCTCCCTTAACTTCACTCCTACTAATATAATAAGACTTTCTTTCTATAAATCACAAGGCTGTTTTGAGACTCACATAAGAAAATGTTTTAAAAATTTGCTATTTTTAAGGAACGATACAAATGTTAGCTGTTGTCTATTATTATCTTTCAAACCAGAAATTACTGAGTTTCATTTTATAGGTGAATTATAATAATTCAGGGAGATTCTTTAGAGTGGTGAGGATTCTGAGGTTGAGAAGGGATCAATGGAAAAGACTGCCATTATTGATTAGTGTTACCTGACACTGATATTGAAGCAGCAAGGAAGAAAGGTCCTGGCAGTCCTAATAGCATGATGAGGGTAGTGGATGTTATTCACAGACAAAACAGATTTCGCACCAGCAAAGAGCGTACAGGCCAGTATAATCAATTGGAAATACATGACACGTGTGTTACGGATCACTTAAGGGAATAGCTGAGTAACTTATATGGATATAGAAGTAAACCTGACTATTCAGCCCCGAATGCCAATGATATTGAGGTTGAGAAATCGACAAGAAAATTCGTCTGAGAGCAAAATTCTGAGGATATTACTGGAGAATGCAAAAGAAGGAAATTTAGGCATATGACTGGCCACACACAACCATTCTTGCTTTAAGAATAACACCAGGAGAAGAGTTGTAAACATAAGGTTATCTGTCTGAAATCATCAACAAATCTACTTTGATTTTAAATCTGAGTATGCTAAATACCAGACCTCTATAATTTTGAACATGAGTCTCTTAATAAATGTAAAGCACACGACAAATACAATGATAGGTTTTTCCCTCCACAATATCTATGAATGGTCACAACTCTTAATTCTAGTATAAGTTTGGGTAATATAAAACCTAAATATATTTTAATTTATAAAGACTTGACCCTTGACTTTCTTTAAAATATTCCCTGTGTGATATGGCTATATAGTTATTTGTAAGTTCAACCTCACTGACCTTTCACTTCTGCGTAGTTAGAAATAAAATGATACAAGCTTATATGAATATTATTCCATTCAAATTCTATATGGTATGTAAATGTCATGAGAAAGATTATTTTTCTTCAAATCACTGTGACATAGTAGTTCATGAAAATGGCTATATAAAACCTCTTTTTCTGAATAAGGCTGTTAATACTCTAGTCACTGAGAACCAAAATAAACATAACAATATTAGAGTTTATAAGTTTTTAAAAATTAATATATACAACTGTATAAAGGCAAAAAAACCTAAAAATAAAATATTGTTTATTTTGTAATTGTTCTTTTTAATTTAGCTTCATTTATTTGAAATAAATGAGTTCAGGATGAGAATTAATTAATTATTTTTTCTCTTTCTCTCTTTTTACTTTTTCACAAAGGTTCAACTCTGTTTTATTATTCAGGAATTTTTAATACAGTTTTTCTTTATGCAGCAAAAAGAAAATAGTAATAAATTTAATGCCTTTAATTAACCCCTGATTATTCCTCTACCTTTCAATAAAGCACGTCTAGACAAATTGAGTCTTTTTTTTTCCTGGTAAATCAATTTAGTGTATTTTCTATAGTATATTTGTTTAGTATTTAACAAACACTAGCATTTTGAAGACTTCCAATGGGTTTTCTATGACATCACTACCACCACTTAAAACAAAATAAAATGTGTTGTCAGTCAACCAATGGTTTTAACTAGAGAGGGAGGAACCCAGGGAATCCCCAAAACATTTCAAGGGTCTATAAATTCAAATTAATAAATAGGTAAAAGATCAACAAAAGGACAAGATCACCAATAGATTTTAATAGATTTATAGCCACATTAAGCTAGATCACCAGGTTAATTAGGTACATTTTCTATCTTCTACATTACTGTAAGTGAAAGTCTTTCTAAACTTTCTGCCACTATATGAGCTCCTTTCCTTTAGTATCTATAAGATTCTCCTCACTTTCCTTTAAGTCCTCACTAATAGCCTCCTCAAAGTCCAAGTTTTATAAATAATGTGTTCAAGGCTCTTTAAGTGTTTGTCAATTTTATTCTCAATGTCCACTGCCACATTCCAAAGCAATGCCCACATTTTAAGTGTTTGTTATGGTAACATGCCAATTGTGTTACCAAAGTCTGTATTAGTTATTTATTGCAGTATTACAAATTATCCCAAAACTTAGTGACTTTAAACAGCAAACATTTATTATCTCACATTTACATTGAGTTAGAAATGTAAGAACACCTTAGCTGGATGGTAGTGTTCCAGAATCTCTTATGAAGTTATTATCAAAATGTTGCCTTTGCTACAGTCATTCGAAAGCTGGTTGGTACAAGGTGATTCATGCCCAAGTTGACTCACCCACATTAGTTGGTAAATGCACTCAAATCTTTGCTATGTGAGCCTTTCCAAAGGTTGCCTGAATTTTTTCATCATGGTCATTTGACTACTCTTAGAGTGAGCAATCTAAGAGAGAGAATAAGAGGAAAGCCAAGACAGAAGCCGTTGTCTTTCATACTCTAATCTGGGAAATGACACACCATCATTCTGCTATGTCCTATTGGTCATACAGACCAACTCTGATAATTGTGGGAGGGGATTCCACAAGAGTGTGAGTACGTGAAGTAGAAAATTTGTAGGCCATCTTGGGGGCTGACTGCCATGAACTCTTTTGCAGTTCATGTGTCCCTCTGTCCTGACCCCAGGGAACCACTGATTTGCTTTTTATCCCTATAAACTAATTTGGACTTTTAAACATTTTCTGTGAATGAGTATGTAGTCTTCTGTGTTTGGCTTCTGTCACTTGGTATAATTTTGAGATTTATCTATGTTTATGAGTCTATCAGTTGTTTGTTCCTTTTCACAAATATTCAACATTTCTTTAATATAGTTCTTTGGATTTTTGCTGGGTTTCGTGTGTTATGAATAAATCTTCTATGTACATCTGTGTCCAAATTTTTGTATAAACATATAATTTTATTTATTTTGAACAGGTAACCAGGAGTATAATGACCAGGTTCTATGGTAGATACATAGTTAACTTTTTGAAAAAGTGCCAAACTTTTCCAAAATGTTATACCATTTTACAGAGATATATGAAAGGGACAATTATTTCACATCTTTGCGAATATGTGGGATTTGTATGCTTCTTAATTTTAGCCCTTCCAATGTCTATATAATGATATCATGTTATGGTTTAAATTTGCATTTCCCTGATGACTAATTATGTAAACATCTTTTCATTTGCTTAATTGCTATTTGTATTTCATATTTTTTGAACAGGATTTGCTATTGAAATTCTTTTTCCATTGTAACAGTTTTATAAATTATGGATAAAGGTCTTTTATAAGATATGGTATTATGAATATTCTCTTCCATTTTGTGCGTTTTCACTTTCTGAATGATGTCTTTTCAAAAGAAATACTTCACATTTTAATAAAGGCCAATTTTTCAATATTTTATTTTATAGTTCCTATCAAATAAATCTTTCCCAACTCCATGGATGTGGAACTTTTCTCTTCAGTTTTCTGCTCAAAGTTTTACAGTTTTAATTTTTTCATTTAGGTTTATTCTCTTCCTTGAGTGAATTTTGTGTATGTTGTAAAGTTAGAATTGATTTTTTTTTCATACAGATATCTGGTTGTTCCATCAGAATTTCTTGAAATAATATCCTGAAACAGGTTGTCTTGAAATCTTGGTTGAAAATCTTTTGACTATATATTTTTTCATCTATTTTTGTATTTGATATTGTTCAGCTGAGTTGTCCTTTATTATGCTAATACACAGAGCTTTGATTATTATAGCTTTATATTATGTTTTTAAATTAATTAGTGTAAGTCATTAAACTTTATTTTCTTTTATAAAATTGTTTTGGCTTTTCTGGGTCTTTCATGTCTCAGCATAAATGTTATAATAAGCTTATCATTTCTTCCAGAAAATTTGTTGGAATTTAAGGGATGATTGCTTACAGTCTATAGATCTGTTAGAAGAGAATTAATATTTAAACAATATTGAACTTTCTACCTAATGAACATAGTATCTTTCTTCACTTATTTAGGTCTTTAATTTATTTCAGCAATGTTTTCTAGATTTTGGTGTAGATGTCTTATAAATCTTTTCCTAAATTTTAGGGTTTTTTTACACTATTGCAAATGAGTTTTTATATCTTACTAGTTCTTTGTTGTTAATATATAAAATACAAGGGACTTTTTACCTTAACAATGTTAGTATATTAGAGTTCTCCACAGAAACAGATACACCAGGATATATATATCTCTATATACAGAGTTGTATTACAAAAATGTTGACTCAAACAATATAGTTGCTGAGAACTCCTGCAGTCTGTCATCTCCAAGTTGGAGACCAGGAAAGCTGGTGGCACAGTTCTAGTCCAAGAATAAAGGACTGAGAATCAGGAACACTGATGGTGTAAGTCCCAGCCCAAAGACAGAAGACTGATGTCCCAGGTCATGTGGTCAGGCAGAGAGAAGTAATTCTCTTCTCTTCCATCTTTTTGTTACATTTAGCCCTTTTTGTTACATTGATAGATCAGATGATGCCTGCCAGCATTGGGAAGGGCATTCTGCTTTATTCAGTCTACAGATTCAACTGTGAGTCTCATCTGGAAACATTCTCACAGGCACACTCAGAAATAAACTCTAGTCTAAAATCTGGGCACACCATGATCTAGTCAAATTGACACACAAAATTCACCTTCAGAGGACTAGAGGGAAACCCCACAAAACCTAACCTCCAAAACAAAACAAACCAAAACAAAAAAACAAACATAAAAAACAGACACACAAGGACAAGGAAGCAATGCAAACACTGAGTTACCAGAAAGAAAAAATATAAAATGGCTAAAAGAAGACCTCGTATTTCAATAATCACCCTAAATGTAAATGGACTGAACTCACCAATAAAAAGGCATAAAGTTGCAGATTAAATCAAAAAATAAAACCCAACCATATGCTGCCTTCAGGAGACACTTCTCAGTTCCAAAGACAAATATAGACTCAAAGTGAAAGCATGAAAAATGATGTTTCAAGTGAATGGCATTCAGAGAATAATG
>NW_006442512.1:8827490-8838022 GCF_000325575.1 Pteropus alecto | reverse complement strand
AAAAAAAAATACACACAGACCAGTGAAACAGAATCGAGAGTCCAGAAGTAAACCCATATTTATATGGGCAAATAACTTTTCAACAAAAGAGCCAAAAACATACAGTGGAGAAAGGAAAGCCTCTTCAATAAATGTTGCTGGGTAAACTGGAAAGCCACCTGCAAAAGCATGAAACTAGGCTGTTGTCTATCACCACACACCAAAATTAACTCAAAATGGATTAAGGACCTGAATATAAGACCTGAAACAATAAAATGCATAGAACAAAACATAGAAACAAAACTCAAGGACCTTGGACTTAAAGAGGATTATATGAATTTGACCTTAAAGAGAAGGGAAGTAAAAGCTAAAATAAATGAATGGGATTACATCAAACTAAAAAGCTTCTACACAGCAAAAGAAACTGTCAACAAGGTAAAGAGACAACCATCCAAATGGGAAAATATATTTGCAAGCCACGCCTCTGATAAGGGCCTAATATCCAAAATATACAAAGAACTCATACAACTCAATAACAACAACAACATAAAACAAAGTATCCAATCAAAAAATGAGAAGAGGACATGAACACTTCTCCCAAGAAGATATACAAATAGCCAACATATGAAAAGATGCTCAACATCGCTAGCTATTAAGGAAATACAAATCAAGGCCACAATGAGATACCATCTCAGACCTGTTAGAATAGCTGTTATCAACAGGACAAGTAATAACAAATGTTGGAGAGGATGCAGAGAAAAAGGAACCCTCATGCACTGCTGGTGGGACTACAAATTGGTACAGACACTATGGAAAACAGTGTGGAGATTCTTCATAACACTGAGAATTGATCTACCATGTGATCCAGCAATCTCTCTACTGGATATTTACCCCAAGAACTTGAAAACTCATATCTGAAAAGATATTTGCACACTGATGTTCATGGCAGCATTATTCATGGTGGCTAGAACATGGAAGCAAATGAAGTATCCTACGATAGGTGATTGGTTAAAGAAACGATGGTACATATATACAATGGAATATTATTCGGCCATAAGAAGAGATAAAATACTGCCGTTTGCAACAACATGAATGGACCTTGAGATAATCATGCTAAGCGAAATAAGCCAGTCAGGAAAAGTTGAAAACCACATGGTATCACTTATATGTGGGATATAAACCTAAAAGCAACAAGGGAACAAGACAAACAAACGGAGACTCATGGACATGGACAATAGACTAGTGGTTACCAGAGGGTATGGGGTTGGGGGAAGGAGAGAGGTAGATGTGTAAAAGATGTCAAATATGTGGTGACAGAAAGCAATCTAACTATGGAAGGGGAATGCACAATGCAATGTATATATACCTGAAACTGGATTTCATTAACCAGCATCACCAAAAAAGGTAAATTAATTTAAAAAATCATAGTTACATTCAATTCTTAGTAATCGTTTTTAGGACCCTAAGGGTTATTTTGGCCAATCCTCAAAAAACTGGAAATTCAACCTTTGCTGAACCTTTCTTCCAAGTTTGGGACCACGGTCCAAAATCTGTCTTGATTTGTTCACTCTCCAGAGCCTTTTGTTGTTGCTTTTGTTGTTTTTTATTTCATTTGTTGTTGTTGTTGTTTGTTTCTATTTTATCCTGAGTTGTAGTTGTTATCTGCAGCAGAGTTTTCGAGGGGTCATACTATGCCATATGGAAGCAGAAATGCTGTTGCTTCTTCATATTTTAGCCTTAAATAAGAATTTAAGGGACTCAATATCAAATATCATATATAATATAGCTCTATGATCCCCTGAGATGTTTCCAAGATGAGTGGTTGAATTTGAAGGTAAATTTGAGATTCCAGTTCAATTGTGTGTCATAATGTGCATGAAGTATGTGTGTGTGTTCATATGTGTGTGTATATGTGGTTGGAACACTAGGAGAACAGAAGGAAAAGAATAGAGTTAATGTACTGGAGAGAAAAATCTGAGAATATTAACAAGTTTCCAAGGTTATAGACAATCAGGTCCTAGGTTTAGGATTATAATGATAATGATAGAAAAAATAATCATAATAATTATAGCTAATGTTTATTGTTCTTTTGTGTGTCAAATATTGTGCTAAATGTTTTCGCACAATTTTTAGATAACACTCACAGCAATGCTGATGTAGGGGGCAGTAGCATCTTAATTGTACAAATGAATAAGGAGATAAGCTAATTTGCTCAAGATCTTAAACCAATAGAGAGAGAGCATAAATTTGAAATTAGTTTTAAGCTTTACCTAATTTGAATATGCTATATACCTGGTGTTTGACTCAATATCTCATTGTAGTTTTACCCAACACACCATCACTAGGATTTATCTAGGATAATATACTATCATTTGTTAATAGCCCACATTAGTCAAATACTGTATTACAGACATGTCTAAAAGTAAATTTTAGTCATCAGTAATGTAGACTCGTGATTTTTTTCAGGATTGTTTTCTATGTAATTCTGTGAAAATATTCTCAATAAAAATAGCTTTTTCTGTTATCTCTGTGCAAAAATCTATGTGTCAGGTGTTAGCCTTGTTAAATTACTGGTGAAAACATGTTTTGTCAGCTGCTGGAGGAAACAAGAGGTGATGCCTCTGGTTTGACAATTATTTTTAATATTATAAATTGGTGTGTAGAAGGAAAAGAACAGCATGCAAAAGCATTCTAACTTGTAAAAATATTGAATAAGAATTAACCAAGTACCAAGGTTTATGGAAACGAAGGGTGAATAAATATTGTAAAATAATTAATGTTATCAACTTTGAAAATTCAGACTATTTAAAGAAAAAGAAACTGTAACCTACAGACTACTGTTGAATAAGTTTTGTTCTTTTCCTGGTTTGAAAATTAAAATTTAATATATCAACTTTATCTGATGGTGACCTCTGAGCCCATTTGAGTGTGAAGTTTCTCTTCTGCTTCTTCCTCAATTATATATTCATTTTGTTAGTTTTTCCCGGTAGCTTTTTTTATTGTTGTTGACATTTGTTTGTTTGGGTAATGTTTGAATTATTTTTATTATATATGAACTATTTTTTTTCTCCTTCCTTTTAGTAGAATGTACCCTGAGAAACAAAATAATCTGTCTCTGGATATAATGTTTAAAGTATGTAAAAATTTTAAGGCCTCATCCGGAAGAATACAAACAAACTCAATATTATAGGAATTTAGTGGATATTTTAACTGCATACAGAGTTATAAATATTGTCTTTAAAGCACTAGTGAAATAATACACAAAGGACTGTATAAGTTTCTAAAAGAAGAAGTAGCATGCTTTACTCATTGGGATTTTTAGACTATGTCCTCTGATAATAAGGGAGGAATTGAACAAAAGGCAGGCTTTCAGACAAAAAACAAAACAAACAAAAACAGATCCTTACTTGGACCTCTTTTATCTGATTGTTAGTAGCAGCATTATGTGGAATGGATTTGAAGAGAAGGAGTTTTTGTTTCCACAAAGGTGTGAGAACATGTAGTTGTGTATGTTCCAGATCACAGAAAAATACTTGGCCTTTGTTACTTTCTAAGTGACTGACTTCAAGTATAGGGCAGGAAAAGGTTCTATATAAATGTTCCAGAAAATAAAAGGCAGAGGATATGACATTTTGATACTGTTAGGTAGCTAGTCAGACATGAACGACAGGGAAACAAAGGTATAGGGGCCCAGCCTAGAGACCGCCCAAAGAACACTCCAATTGTAGTAGAATTCTGGGTACGCACATGCACACTAAGCAGAGTGTTGAAGTGCAGCCAAGTGTCAATCAAAATGACCTCACTTGCCAGTCACCTAAGAACAGCCCAAATATGATGCAGACATTCCTACTTCTGGGAGTATTTGTGGTTGTTGGTGGTTATTGTTGTAACAGCACTCTGTTACAGCTCTTCGCTAAAATCATGTGCCTCCTTGGGGCATATTTTGTCTTTCTAAAATATCTTTTTAATAAATCTTTTCTAAATCTCACTGACCTGTGATTCTTCACTACATCAATGAGGAAGAACCAAGGGAAAATGCTAACTACATTTCTGTGCTGATATTCTGCCCCCGTCATGCCACTGGGGTGACACTAAAGTTCAGATCAGCCCCAACGGTAACAATAGTGTTATCATTGCAGCAATCAGAGTTCTAGTAATACATCTACCTCTAGGTTCTTATCACTGATGAGGAAATGAATTTCAACTCAGTGAATATGAGAAATATTTGTTTATTAAAAGCATCTTACATGGTAGAAGATGGGCAAGCCTAAAACTGGCCAACCACAAGGAAACAAGATTACGTACCCCTGGAGGGGAATGGGTTACAGCCAGGGAAGATGGAGAGCTGTAACCCCCAGGGAGGAAGAGTTCTGCATTATATTTAAGGCTGTGATGGGTGGTTCCAAAGGCATTCTTAGGTGATTGGCAAGTGAGGTCATTTTGATTGACACTTGGCCCCTATATAATTCTTTGCCTAGAGCGCATGTGCTTACCCAGAATTCAGTCTTATAATTATATTCATGAACTTCCAGTCATAAACATAGTAGTATAATGACCTTCTACACAGGAATCAAATGGCCTGTTTTTGAGTCTGGAATCACTGCCAACTTTGTGACCTCTTTGTGCCTCAGCAGTCATATCTATAAAATGAGCTTAATAATAGTAATTATTCTATGGGATAGCTGTGGGAATTTAGGAAGATAATTCATATAACACATTTAAAACACTGCCTAGAACTTATTAAGTGATTAATAAATGTGTTATAAATTCCACATTGCTCTTGTATGAACTTACCAAATATGCTCAATCCTTATCTCTGTTTTTCTCAGTTCCTAGAAGGAGGACAAGGGGGTCCTCTCAAAGATGCTGTCTCACATTAAAATAATGAATCATGGTTGGAAAATTGAGGGACTGGAGAAACTAGCTCAGATTTGTCAGGGCAGTAAAATGAAAAGCTGGAGATATACAGTTCTTGCAAAAGACTTGACCAAATATTTGAAATCTCCATAGCAAGAAAAAAAGAGTGAGGCCAGTTGGAAGGAAAGAAGAAAGGAAGGAAAGAAGGACGGGGGAGGAGGAGAGAGAAGGATGGAGGGAGGGAAGAAAAAATGGCTTTCTAGTAATGCCATAATTCATGGTGCATTCCCAAAAGGGTGAGAGTCTATATCTAGTGAGTGTATATTTAGGCTTCTATATAAATGGTCGAATCAGCACTTCTATTATGTGCTGTGGGAAGGAAAATACTCATGGTACTATTAGAATAAAGTATCTAGTATTAAGCATTTAGTAGATTATAATGGCTAGTAGTTTCCTTCCCTTCAAAAAAAACCTTTTTTTCTAAATTTACATTATTAATATTAACACCACATTACTAATATTAATAGTAGAATAGATATCTCCAACTGTTTGCATTTTTTAAAAGATTTTATTGGAATCAGTCTGGGAGGGACTGAATCTATTCTTCACATACAGATAGGTGCTAATGTTCTTTTTGCTTCATAATTTAGAGAATAGTAGAGAGAAGGAGATAGCAATGTCAAAGTAAAAATTGCACAGCCAAAGTTAAACAGGTAAAGAAGATTTTATTCAAGACTACTATAATAGAGAAAGACCAGAATGCAGTCTGAAATTAACTCTGTTGAAACAAAGAGCTCAATAGTTTTTTAAGAACTGGGATGGGTGATCAGGGGTGGGGAGGAAGGCGCTGTGGTGAATATAGGGTATCTGTGTTGAGTAATTGACCTTACCCTAAAAGAAAAATAAACTTTCTTATATTTTCATAACAAGGAGCAGTTTTGCAACTTGGAGGTGGCACCTACTGAAGTTAGACTCTTACCTTCCAATAGAGACTGGGTGATAGGGATACTGTCTTCTTTGAGGATTACATTTCGATGGGATGGCTCCAGGTCTTTGAGAAAGACAGTATCAAGTTATAAAATTGGCAAGAGGCCTTTAAAAAGGTTTGCACCTCAAAGGGGAAGAAAACCAATTTACAGTTATAACTCTAAGAACAGGGAAGGGAGAGACTTCTGTGGTTAGAACATCTGAATTCTGTGAGGACTTAGGTCAGAAGAAAATCAGAGGCCTGAAGGCAAGAAGAAGACTTTCTAAAGGGCAGTCAAATGAAGAAAACATGAAGGCCATGGTGGCCGAGAGAAATGTTTGATGCCAGTAAGTGTTATAAGCCAGGCTGTAAGGCCTTTGGCATTTAAACTATTTATTACTATCTCTGCATCTAAACCATCTTAAAATAGCCAGTCAAATTTTAAAAATTGTTACAGTTTTTTAAAATATGGAATTCAAACTAATATAAAGAGTAAATATTTAGAGTTCTAGAGCATTAACTTAGTAGAATGAAAATATTAAATGGTAACTTGAAAATATTAAAGTATTGTATAATTGTGGCTATCAACTAAACTGAAGCAGGCGACAGTTTGAACAGGTTTTACTAAGTCTGTGGGAGAGTCACTTTCCTGCATCTCTCCTAGGCATGTGCTATCTATCCCTCCTCATCTCCCCGTGGACCTCATCTGATAATATTCACATCTCTCTCTGGTATGTGCTCTTTGTTCCAATGCTGTGGGTGCCCCACCAAAGCTGGAGCCTCAAATGTATCTAGCCTACTTGTCTAGAGACAGATTGCATTAGCTCTCAGTTTTTACCTTCTTCATCTTTTAGGAACCAGAAACTGTAGAGGAGACCCTAGTTTTTTCCATTTTTGGCAGTCCCCCAGGAAACAATCCATTATCTATTTCCCATTTCCCTTGATCAGTTAGTACAGGGACAGATCATCAATTAGAAACACTCAAAAAGATACCTAACAGGGAGCAAAATGCTACTCTCCATTTTTTTAAGATATCCCTTTTCTCTGTGACTGATCTTGAAGCCCATTTCACTTGGCTTTTGTAGACAAGGTAATAACTAATAACTACATGCAGAATATTTTCTCACAGGAGTGTTGAATGTGTTAAATAAGATATTGTGTGTTAGGCTTTGTGTTTCGAATATTCTGGAGACTCAGTGAAAGTAACCATGATCATATTCCTCAGCTTCCATCCTGAAATTCTTTCTTACTCTGGCTTTTGTCACACTGTATTATCTAGATTACCTGACCTGTCTCAATTTTTACATTTCCTGGTTGCTCCAGTTATCAACTGTGGGTAAGCACTGACCTTTTAAGACTCAGTCACTGCCATGTACATAAATACATATATCCATATTTTTTGCATGCCATTTCTTTCAGGCTACAGGCTCATGCGACAAAACTGTCTTCAGAGAATTTTTCTGCCATTATTTCAACCCAATCCGAGTCTTTAAAACCAATATTTCATCTAACCAAAGTACCTTTCTCTACTGTGATTCCTGTAATTCTGTCTTTGATAATATTTTTCCTCCTAATCACTCAAGATGAAATTACTACAAATTGTCTATGAAACGTCCTTTTCTATAATGCAAAAAAAAAAAAAAATAGCCAAATAATAATTTTATCAATTTGTTTTATGGAACATTTTATTATTATTCTTTATCGTTGCTTCTTACAGCAAATACTGAAGGCAAACTCTTATAAACTCATAAACTCTTATAAACCCTTAACTGGTTTCCTTTTGAGTACTCTTTTCCAATCTTCAAATCATACTGCTCAATGCTTCTCTAAACCAATCTATATTAATTATGGCTTTCGATAAAGTCACCTTTCTGACAAAAAGGAATCTTCAATAGCTTCTTTTTTTTCTTAAGACAAAGTTTAAATTTCTTGATACGGCATTCAAAGATTTAAATCTTTCTAAATCAGCCCCCAATTTTTTTTTTCCCTGAAACTCTGCTTTAGCTGAATTGGTCTGTTCATCATTTCAGAAATATGACTTGCTCATCTATGCATAGAATATATTATTTTTTCATCTTAGTTTAACCAAAGCCCATCTTTTTAATAACTAAAGCTTTGCATTTCCAGTGAAACTTTCTAGGTAATAGAACGTTACAGCAGCTTTTTGCCTAATGCATTCTTTTTGTTTTTTAATAACACTAAATTGGGGGTGGGAGCATCATATGTTTTAGGTATTTGTTATTAGTTTGGCATCCATTATTTCATTAACTCCTTCCAAAAATTCTAAAGGCTGGGTATTACATCCATATCTTTAAAGTAGAAATTTACACATAGAGATGTTTCAAAACACCAAGTTTCTTTATATGGCAAGTCCAAGTCCAGCACTCAAACAATGGTGTATCTGACCGTGAAACTCCTTTATTTTTATTAGCTCATATTGAAAAATTTGAAAGATCAAAATGAATGGGGACAAAAAAGATTTTTTATTTCATTACTTAAAACAATGTTTCAATGGAGTAATGGTACTGAAGACAGACTGATGTTTAAATGGGTACTAAAGAAATAAAGTAATAAATCTATTTAATATTTTGATTCATTTTATATTATTTTATTTTTTTTACAGAAACAAAAATACTTAAATGGGTACCAAGTAACTACTGAGGGTTTAAAGGAATAAGAAAAAGAAGGGGTAGAGAAGAAAAATAAAAGGGCTTTCCGGATAAAACTATGCTGAGAAAGTCATTCTGTGGCTAGCCATTTTCATTAAGGACATTGTATTGTTAAGATGTATTTTAGTTCAGGTAGTATTAAATAGCAGCATGTCACACATGATAATGTCATAAGAGCACAGAAATTAAAAAGTTATATATATATGTCTCCTTCCAATGACTTTTGCTTTACAGAGTCTTGTGTTTGCCATAGAATCATTAATAAGTTTAGCTAAATGAAAATTGAAATTCATGCAAGTGTGCCTAAATTATTTCTAGGAAAGTAAAAATTACCAGAGCCATTAGGGTTTAAAATTAACGTGTGCATCTTTTCCTATTAATAATTATGCCTATTTAAAACAAGCATTACTCCAATAATGTGAATTTAATGAGGAAAATATATGAGAATATTATTAATTTTCTTTCTTTTAAATTAACAAGTTCTTTTGCTGACATCTAATATAGATATCATTAATAGGGGAAAATCAATTAAAGTCAAATACAAAGTTGAAGAGGATTCAAAATTAACTTTAACTCACATATTGCACATGTCATTAGAATATAGAAAATAGTCTAATGTTTCCTATACTAAAGTAAACATGCCATAAATAATTAATATTCAAGCTGTATTGCATGCTTCGAGTCTTGCATTTGTTTTCATACCATGAAAATGGGAACATAAAGTCAGCATAATGTTCTAAGACTAATGTTGAATAGTATTTTTTAACTTTATTTTGAAATAGTATCTGAACAAAAAAGCCATAAATGTAGTACAAATAGTACCATTGTATCCTTCATCTAGGTTCTAGAAGCATTAACATTTTAATATATTTAATATTTGCTTTATTATTCATTCTTTTTCCCTGTTCCCCCAACTAATATTTTCTGTACTGTTTATGAGCAAGTTGCAGACATCATGCCTTTTACCCCTTAATACTTCAGTGTGTATTTTGTAAAAATAAGGATATTCTTATAGCCATAATACAGTGATTAAAATCAGACAATTGGCATTAATGCTTTATTATTATCAAATATACATACCTTATTCAAGTTTTTCTTAGCAGTATTTTTACACAATATTGTATAAATCTTTTAATATTCATTTGTTTCTAGAAAATATTAAGACCTCAAGAAACGCTGTTTCCGTACTAAGAGTTTACTCTCATATTTTTAGTAATGGAAATCTTCCCCCTCATTCTCCACCTCCCCTCAAACAAAATTCATCTAGTTTTGAAATGCTATTAAGTGGATTTTGAACTAATAGGCTCAAAATTCAACTAAGCAACTATAGACAGTATTTAATGTTTAAATATAAAGAAAAAATTAAAAGCTTCCATCCCTGATTCCAAATGGCAATGTAGATCTGCTCTAGGACCTACCACTTAGAAATTCAGGTATCATCTATTATATATATCACTCATTTATCTCATGCAGGGTATGTGCCAGTAATTTTGATGCACATCTCTGGAAGAATGTGCACAATCATGCTGATCAGATTTAATTTCATTAGCTATTGGTTAATGTGATTCAAAGCTATTACTTGATGTTGGATTTTAGTAAAATAAACTAAGTACGTCTTGCAGCAGGAGTTAGTTAAAACGCTGTTAGTTCAGCTTTAATGTGTGATCCATTTCTAGGAAGTTTGATTTGGTCTTATTTCTGAGACATAGTCCCCATCCCCCTTATTTCTGAGAGTAAATCTTTAGACCATGTAATTAAATGCCTTCATGGTTTTCCTCTGGTAGGATTCCTGCAGACCTCAGTCTCTTCATGACTACACTTTTTTCTGAATTTGAAACTTTCTCCCCAGGAAATAGTCTTTTCCTTGAAATCCAATCCTCTTAGACTGAAGGCCTAGTTCTTTCAGTCATCGTTATTACCACCACCACCACCATTATTAACTAATGTTGCTAATGATAGAACTGAGACACAGAGTTTATATAAATGGCTCAAAGTACTAGACAGCTAAAATATATAGAATTTAGAATTTATCCCAAGTGTGTGCAGTACAAAGCAGAGCC
>NW_006442512.1:8785820-8827474 GCF_000325575.1 Pteropus alecto | reverse complement strand
TATTTGCTCTGCTATGATATATCCATTGTCGCAGAAATCCTCCTGTCAGGCTTCACCAAATGGTTATCCAACAGCCTTGCTAATCTCTAGTACCTTTGACTACAACGTTTCCTCTGCCTCTTCAGACTTTTCATCATATAAGATTGATATTTTACTGACCTACCTGACTCCACAAATGTGCCACATGACTCCGAGTAGAAGCATCTGCCATACTTTCCATTAGTTTATCCACACAGGATGCATAATGAAATGTCGGAAAGAAGAGAAAGGAATATAAGCATACCATTACAGAAAATTATCAAATTACAAAGAGACAAGAGGAAGAAGAAAGGAACAAAGTAATTACAATTCTATTGACAGAAAACAATGAACAGAATGACAATAGTAAGTCAATACCTATCAATAATTACTTTAAAAGTAAGTGGACTAAATTCTGGATTAAAAAGCATTGGATCCAACTTTATGCTCCTGGCAAGGTACTCACATCACACCAAAAACAAAGGCAACAACAGCAACAATAAGCAAGTAGGACTACATCAAACTTAAAAGCTTCTGCACAGCAAAGGCAACCATCAGTGAAATGAAAAAGCAACCTACCAAATAGGAGAAAATATTTGCATATCATATATCCGATAAGGGATTAAAACCAAAAATATATAAAAAACTCATACAATTCAATAGCAAAAAAACAAACAAAAAAAACAATCCAATTTAAAAATGGTCAGAGAAACTGAACAGACATTTTTCTAAAGACATGTAAGGAACAAATGTACATGAAAAGGTGCTCAATATCATTAATCATCAGGGAAATGAAAATAAAACTACAGTGAGATATAATTCCATACCTGTTAGAATAGCTGTTATCAAAAAGACAAGATGTAACAAATGTTGGCAAAGATGTGGAGAAAAGGGAACTCTGGTGCACTGTTGGTGGGAATATAAATTGGTTCAGCCACTATGAAAAATAGTATGGAGGTTTCTCAAATGATTAAAATAGAACTACTATATGATCCAGTAATTCTACTTCTGGGTATATATACTCATAGAAAACAAAATCACTATCTTAAAGAGATATCTGCAACCTCATAGTC
Source organism: Pteropus alecto (assembly GCF_000325575.1). Taxonomy (NCBI): domain Eukaryota; kingdom Metazoa; phylum Chordata; class Mammalia; order Chiroptera; family Pteropodidae; genus Pteropus; species Pteropus alecto. Next base: position 8,826,383 of record NW_006442512.1, on the reverse strand, counting down.
ATTGCAAGACATGGACACGATTTAAGTATTCGTGGAAGGAATATATATAATGAAATATTATTCAGTCATAAAAAAGAAGAAGTCCTGCCTGTTCTAACATGGGTGGACCTTGAGGGCATTATACTAAGTGAAATGGGTCAGTCTTAAAAAGACAAATACTGTATGATCTCACTTATATGAGGAATATAAAAAATTGAAACTCATGGAAACAGAACAGATTAGTAGTTAATAGAGGCAGGGGGTGAGCAATGGGTGAAAAGGATAAGGGGGTCAAAAGGTACAAACTTCCAGTTATAAGATAACTTAGTTCTAGGGATGTAATGGACAGCAGGGTGACTATATTTAACAATGCTATTATACATTTGAAAGTTGCTGAGAGTAAATCTCAAAAGTTCTCATTACAGGAAAAAAAATTGTGAGGTTATGAATGTTAACCAAACAATTGTGGTAATCATTTTGCAATACATACATGTATACATATGTCAAATCAAACTATTATCTATCTATATATATCAATATATAATATATAGACTATTTGATTATATAATAATTATATAATATATAAAATATCTAATTAGATTATGATGATATAATATGTACTATATCCTATATAATACATAATGTATTTAAATAAACAATATATGTATGATATCACATACATAAACTATATATCAAGTTATGTTAATACAATGTTTTATATCAAAAAGAAAAAAAATTAAAATAAGTAAGTAAGTAAATAAATAAATAAATAATAAAATAATGAGTCAGAGGTTGGAGTTGGGCAAATATTCTGTAGCTAGTCTCTTCTGCTGCTTTCTGATCTGTTCCCTGTTTCTGCTTGCTCCTAAAAGCATATTGAAAAGAATTCTAGTGTTACTTATTTAAGGATATTACTGCAAGTAATACCTTCATATCTAATTGCCTTGAGTAAGAGGGAGAAACTTCCATATAAATAGAGCTTTTCATATTTGTTATATGAAAGCTTCGTAGTTAAGTGGGATTACCTATTAAAGATCTACTTTTTCTTTCATTTTAGTTTCTTTTCTAAAAGATTCTTGCTGTAGGTTCTTAGAATAACTTTAATTTCCTCCTTACCCTGAGTTGGTGGCTTGATTTAAGTATTGTATAATCTTGATTTATATATAAATCATTTTCTTTTTTCTAAAATTCCAGAAAACATCGAAGCAAAGATAGCGCTGGTGAGCATACGCATGCCAACACCTAAAAGCAAACAGGAGTAAATAATACATATAAGCAAAGCATGTTTAATTTACAAGGTTAGACCTGCATTTATAAGTTTGTGTGCCTGCTAACATTCCCTCTACTAATTTTTAATGAGATGGTGAGAAGCCTGGAAACTGTATCATATTCCTTAGAACAGAAGTACAAAAAAAAAAAAAAAAAAAAAGGGAGCTGCAATCAATTTAGAATATGCCGTATTCTCAGAAGGCTTGCTCTGAAGTACTATAGGAATGGTATACAGAATACATGTTAAAGAAGAAAACTGCAGAGTAAATGTATTTCACAAGAGTCAGTCTGAGTGATTTTTTAAAAAAAATAGATGCAAGATATCTATAATAGAGTAACTGTGCAGTCACTAGAGCATAATGTTTTAAAATACAGATATTTGTAAAGTCTTGCATTAACAGAAAACTGTTATTCCATTGTTCTTTAATAGCCTTTTGGGGGCTTTCTAAAAAAGCTCAGTTTGAAGAACTACTTAAAATAGATTTCTAAAAGTAACAAGTAATAAGATCAAACATTAAAAAAAGTTTATTGTATCTTGGAACATCGCCTGCATATTCTAATCAGGGGGAAACATTTTTATAAAAATATTTGTGTTTCCCTTGATGTGTATATAGAAATATATTTACCTAACTAAAAATGCATTTAAAGTAAAAAGCTATATATATGTCTATATACAATCTTATTTTAATATTAAACCATACAAATATTGTACAAAGAAGTTACAAATAAGATTATATTTATTTTTTGCAATTGTATTGAATGCTTTTTATATTGATCTCTGAATCAGGCTACTGAATGATCAAAATAATGTTTTAAAGCAATTAAAATAATACATCTCAAATATTTTCTAGTCTACTATTATTAAAACACCTATAAATAATTTTTTAAGTCAAAATCTATATATCTCTTAGAACTCTCTCAATTTAGAACACTCTTGACATCCAAAAGTATTTTATATGTCTTCTGAAGGAATCCATTTCTTTGTATCTGTGCTGCTTTTGAACTCTTTGGTGATCTATTAAATACAATAACTATTTTTGCCCTGATTTTGGAGGATGGAAGTAAAACCGTAGTTATTGATTTTACACTTGGAAGATTGGAGCAAGTGCTTTTGTAGACCTCACACGTTGTCGGTAATCTGCTGGCTCATTCAATGTGAGGCAACAGCCAGGGCTGTAACTGCTCCCCCTTGCCTTGGATCCTCTTGAACTTTGCTGACTTCTTTGCTGACTCCTGTCACTGTGAGAGTGACAGCTTCTTCTGCAGGACACACAGAGTTTCCAGTCCACTCTTATGGTTTCCAGCATGATGTGCCCCAGAGCTAGAGACCATGGTTGTGAGTTTAAATTTGTCCTTGCTCTCCTACTTTACCTTTGTCCCTCCTTCTCAACAGATACTCTGTGAACCTCAAGCTCCAGCTACAGAAGCACAGATAACAACAGTCTTACAGCATTTAACTAACATCCATGATAGCTTAGTGGTTCCACTTTTCTGGTTGAACCCTAACTAATCTTATCATAATCATCATCATTGTAAAGGAGGAAAATAACATTAAATAAAATTTAATATAACGAAATAGTGTGAAATAAAAACATTAGCCATAAAAATGTTTATAAGAATCTTTATTCCTTTACATTCTTGTTTAAAGATTCCACACAACTTAAAAGGCGCCTGCCAGCAATTAAGCTATTGTTTCTTAGAACCAAAAATACCCTTCTTTGTAAAAGATTCTGGACCTGGGGTTCTACAGATTCCATTTCCCCTATGTTGGCTGGAATCCTATTGAGTTCTACAGATCGCAATCACTAAAGAGATACTAGACAGCAAGAGAAAGAGGGAAGGATTTGCTTTTTCTTATTTATTAGCTGTTCTGTCAGTGTTACCCTAGCAATGGGTTGCTGCTCTGGCAACTGCAGTCTGCTATAGCAGCCAGCTTCTTTAGTTAATCCTAGAACCAATTTGCCAAAACCCCGCATAAAAGTCCCAACTGATTTCTTTCTTTCCTGAATCCTAGGGATGGTAGCTACTTCTTGTGTTAGCTCAATGTTTTATTTTTCAGTATTCCAACATCTGTTTAACCAGTTCTCTGTATTAAAATGATCTCTGTTGAAAATACTTAGAGTGCTTTTTGAATTCTTGACTAGAGTCTATGTGATGGAAGGCAAAGACAAATTCCTTTTTACTAAAGTATATTGTTTAGTAACTTCATTTACTACTTTATGAAATGCTAAATCACAAGCTACAACTGGTTATCTGGATTTCATATAGAAACAGAAAAAGTGTGTGACCTTTATTTAGATAACTAACAAAAAGTCACAGTACTGGGTTAAAGCAGTGCAGATTGTTTTTGCTTTGTATATGACTACAAAATAGATAGCTTAAAATTTAATACTGATTTTCCTTTCCAGATTCCGCTGTAAGAATCCATACATTTGTCAACTTTTGCTTTAGCACATGATTCATTTTTTTTTAATTTCTTGGTTGCCTGTTGCTCTGTTAATATTAATATGTATGAATGCTTACTTTCGTTCCACAATAATCGAGTAATTATCCAATTGAAAAGTTTTTTTAAGCCTATTCTGATGCCTAAATAAGTAAATTATTATTTAAAAAATTTTAAGTAGGAGTCAGATTAAAATCATCAGCATTTAAAACAATTGTCTATTAAATCATTATTCGAAAACCCAGATAATTTTCACTGCACTTTTAAATTATATAGTGGATGATATTTACCTTGTTTGAACTAACCGTTATTTCTGTACTTGTTATTTCTAATAGATTTTTTTTATATACATGAATGATATTTAACACTTTACTAAGGCATTATTTTACAAATAGTTGCATCTGAACTTTGTATTATGTAACCTGTTGGAATATCTACAAATGATATGTCATCTCTAGGATGTTTTTGAAACAGAGAGGGGCAAAAATAAATGCATTATATTCTGAATTTCACATATATGTGTGTATGTGTGTGTGTGTGTGTGTGTACATATATAAATAATCTATGTGTAATATCACCAAATGTTGACATTGCTGGAAATGAATTGGAGCTCCTTCAGGACATGTGTGTGATTATGTGTGTAAGAAAAAAATAATGAAGCAAGATGGATGCAAATATTACGGAAGTAAAACTTTGGCATTCAGAAGTGAAGGGAAAATGTCAATTTACCTTGGGCTCTGAAAAACAATCTTTTGAAAGTTCAGCCATGCCCATATTAAAAAGCAGTGATCTTTAAATGGATTAGAATATTAGTAATATACATATACTTAATTCCATTCTGTGTGTGTGTGTTGACGCATGTGTGTGTGTGAGAGAGAGATTAAATTTTGAATTGGGTTTCTAAATCTACAAATTAAATATTTCCAATTATGATTCTTGTGTTCTGGATTGTAAACATGCCTAAAGAACAGAAACAGTTTCACAAAAGAAGTCTTTTTTTTTTTTTTTTTTTGACTGCCTTAAATTGATTATTAGGAAAGAATTTTATAAACATATTAGGGGTAACGGTGTAGCTGGAGAGTATTAGCCTTCTCCAAGCTACAAGGTGAGAACCACCAATAGTATGCTAGAACTTATGGCCCTTTTCTGAGGCCAGGGCTCTTGTGGTCTGCAGACGTCCGCATCTCCCTGTGCTTGTGGACTGATTTGGTGATTCACTGGGTGTCAGGATTTTGTCTGCTGGATTTATGGAATGGATAAGGATAAATGAGGATAACCTCAAAGAATTTGTATGTGGAATCTTCACCAACACAGTAAGAATTCAGGACTCTCAGAGCCCCACAGTAGTGTCCAGCTTGCTCCTCGGCAACAGACTGAAAGATTTGCAAATTTTATCTAGTTAACACCATGATGGACAGGCTTGCTGTAGGTCGCACCCTTAGGAATAGGGCGTTTGGGGCCACCACAGCGTACACGAATCTAATATATGACATGGCCTTGCATCCCAGCCTGTGCGCTTTATGGGGCCGGGTGGGGCGGAGGGCCCTGTGGAGCACAGAGAACTGGCAGTACTGCCAACAGAGCACCCTGACAAGGAAAGCACATGACATCGGACTGCTTCTTCCTCCATAGCTCCTAGATGTACTTATAAGCGCCCATCCTGGCTTACCTGATGGCTACAGCCAGAGGAAAGGAAAAAGCAGAAGTCTTAAAATCTTGAAAATAAAAGCTCAATTTTTAAAATAGCTTTCTAGATGAGAAATAAAAGTTTTATCAAGGAATTCAGAACACAAGTGCAAACCAGTTGTGCCTAGAGTTAGTAATTTAGAATAGTTAAAACTCCCTTTGTCTCAGAATTTCTTTTTCTGTTAAATCTCTCTCGTGCTCTCTCTCTCTCTTCTTCCCTCTCTCTTTGTCTGTCTCTCCCTCTCTCTCTCTGTCTCTTGCTGTTCCTCCCCCATCTCTTCTCCCTCTCCCTTTCTCTCATCAGATTTGGTGTGTGTGCACATACCCACAAAAAAGACAGAGACAATGTCTTCTGTCAGATCTAGCATTATAAGGTCCTTAACCCTTATAATTCCATATTAAGAGAGAGACTTTTACCCTTAACTTTCATATAACAACTTTTACTGAAGGACTGATTGGCTCTGTTTGTGTTACCTTTTGGGGACGATTTGAACTTTGCGTTGCCCCAGCAACTTCCTTTGTTCCCCTGTCACTCATGTCTGACTGGCTACCTAACATTTGGACAAGGTGATCTCCTCTTAGACCAATCACTGTAAACTGAGTAACTCTGGCTTACTCTGGACCATGTGTCTTACCTGAAGTCAAATTACATATATCCATAATAACTTTTCTAATAGTACAAAGAAGCCTGTGATATATATTACCCCGAGATGTAATATGTAATACTTAACTTTGTTTCACCTTAAGAGAGTGAAAAAGAACAATAATTAATCAATGGAGGTTATTTATTCCATTTAACATAAATTGTCAAATTTCAACTGCTTTTTCTCAAGTTTTTAGCTCTAATATGACAAAATTACTAACCCTGTAACAGTTAATTCTGTTTACTGTTACCATTCACACTAATTGAAATATTGTATAATTTCATTAAAAAGTATAACAGTTTCAATATCTATTATTCTGTATTGTGAATATTATTGACAACTTCTGTGCTGTGCCTTTAACATAGCCTAGCTAACAGTTCCTATATTCAAGATTCAGAACTTCACATAATCCAGATTGTCTCGTTTATAAATACTTATTTGGAAATGTTTTGCATGAGGAAAAATTGAACTCCTGCCTGTCCTGTAAGAGGCAGCTGAAATCTAGTCATTTCATAAAGATTTTCAAATTATTTTAGTAAGAAAATACTGTTGCCTAACTCGAAATTCCTATAGCACATATCACATGAACCAGTGATTTACTTCTTAACATTACAAATTTTATTATTCATTTTTATGAGGTTATATTTACTAGCTCTATTTAGACTGTAAACTTTCTAAAGATGTGTATTTTAAGCACCAGTTGTAGAGCCTAACATATATTGGTCTAATATTGACAATTTCTACTGGCCCCTCATGTACTGAATGTGCTACAGATGAGCCACATACATAACTCCATCTCATCATTCCTGGTTTACTCCATGATAAGATGTCATCTACCACCCTTGGAAATATTCAGGAAAGTTGTCATATTCTTTTCCTTTAAAGATGATTATGATTCATAAAGAAATCAACAGCTTATTTTAATAATTTGTCATTAGAAAAGAAGCATAATTACAAAACACCTATTTTTGATAAGATGCCAAAGATGTTCATGGAAATATAGACAAGGATGTTTCAGACAGGACACTCTGGGGTTTTCATCCCCAAGAGTACAGAACATCATTTCACTATCTTAGGAGTCCCCCTTTGTTTCCTTCAGACCCTTCACAGATAAGAATGCACTTCACATCAAAGTCCTTAGGTACTAAGGGCTTCAGAGTTTGAAAAATTATGGGAGGGAGTCTCTGTGTTTGTACCAGAGACTGTGCTATATGTTCCAGAAAACTTTAAAAAATTTCGTCTTCAACTTTGGAACTGCAGAAGTAGTTTTAGCATTCCAAATTTCTCTTCTCCAAAATTTTAAGTGTCATGTTTTATAGATTTAAGTTATAAAGTTCAATGATAATAGTCATTGTGAAATTTGAATTTTTTGATGGTTTTAATTAAATCTGTCATATTTCATTGCATATTATGCATTTCTAGGAAAAAATTGTTTATATTAGAATAAGAGGTACTACATGCACATCTAAAAACATACTTATCAATTTCTTAACCATGATATTTTAATTCTCAATACAACAAACTCAGCATAATCTTTAATATAATGATTTAAATAAAAAGTATTTCTGTAAGAAATTTAAAACAATCTTATCCCTAATTGGTAATTTTAAAAGTTTGCTCACTTTCAGTCAGTTTTCTTATATATTTTGAATCATATTAGATTTATGAAAGATAAATAATATAGAACATTTTAATTAGGTGCCCAAATAAACAGAACACAATCAGCTACTATAAAAGTGGTTATGTTCCTTTCAGCATTGCAAGGAAAACTGTCCTACGTTTGACCCTTGATTCCACCACCAGAGATGTACTCCAAATCAGTACATAACAAAAGGATTTCTCTTTGCAAATGTTAAATCCCAACTCATTTTCTTCTGGATCCAACAGTCCCACAGCTTTTCCTCTCTCAACATGAATGACAGGGTTGTGAAAGCAAACAGCTGTCGTTCCTTTTTTTTTTTTTTTTTCATTACATGCTACAGACTGTCACTAGTGCTTATAACTTCCGATTGAACAGAACAGTCTGAAGAAGTTCAGTTCAGGGTCAAACTCCCAGAAATAGCATAAAATTGTGCATTGCTGGAAATAGAGGGTTTAATCTTTGTGCTAAGGGTCATAAAACTGGATCATCTGGTATTTCGACCATTATTCTTCTGCCGTACTAGTTCCTAGACTATTTATAAGTTTCACCGATTGAAAGGAGAAACCATCATTTGGTTAAAAGAACAAGGGAAAAAATGCTGTAACCTACCTACTACTTGGACTTGATTTACTGAATTTCTGCTTCACTGACATATTCAATAAATTGCAATTAGTCCTTACAGATTTAATATTCAAAAACCCATGGTTACTGAAGTATGCTTTGTAAGATTCAGTCATGCAAACCAGGCCAATATATTGATGCACAGGTGGTACATATTTTAGTGACATTATTTCTGTTTGATTTGATGTTCCCTCTGCACAGCAATATTTCAGCAATTCTAAAAATGTTCTCCTTTGTAGCTCACAGAATAAAAATTTCTTTTTTTCAACATCAGTACCTAAGGAAAATAAGATACAAAGAATTGGTCTAGGTGCTGATAATATTTTTTATTACACTATATCATTTGACATTTTGCCTGAATACTCCTTATGTTAAAAACTAGCATATTATGGTGAGTCATTCTGTATTTTATAGTTTGGGCTACTTTAGGTTATATCTGCTGGAGAAATAATTATTTTAGAATTTTTCTTAATTTTAATAATCAAGGTTATATGTAGAGCACACATACACATGCACACGCAAAAAAATGATAAGGTCTCACATGATCTGTCACTTGATATTCTGAACTATACTTGTATTTCTTTTTTAGAAATGCATGTAGAAGAAATATTTATGGCATTCTATGTGTCTAAGATTGTATACTGAATTTCTTCAGTATATCTTATTTTACTTCTATAACATTATTTTGCCTTAATTATACATAGGAAATAAAATCAATCAGGCATGATTTTCCTTGAAAATACGTTTTTTTCCTGGCCATAAATCACTGAAACCATCTTAGATTCTCTCCTTACTTCTCAAATGTGAATTCTTAGTCATCAAAGTTAGTTATTGGAGTATTAGACAAACCAGGGAATTTAGATGGCCTTGATAGTTTGTAATTTGCTTACGGTTGCATTTAATATTAATTGATAAAGTTATTTTTCATAAATATATTTTCTATATATATTCTTTGTCTCATGTACACAATTCAGAATTACAAATTCCTACTATATTTAGATTGAACCTTCATTATAAAATCTTTAAATCTTAATATGTCTCATATTTATCACTGACATATACCTTTTCTCAATATACAACTATTATCCAACCTTTGGAAATGTGTAAAACTATGGAAAATCATGTATGTTTTCTTCATATTTGAATCATATTAAATATACCTTTGGAAAACTTTTTTTTTCTTCTCAATATAGTAACTTCCTCTTGTTAAGTAGAAACATTTCAAAATATATATTTAATTTAAAAAATATAGGTGAATGAATTGACATGTTAAAATTTAATACATAGCAGTTGCTTCAAATTTATCATAGATATATTTTTGTAGAGGCACCTAATATTGAAAACTCTTATTTATCCAGATATTTCCAAATGTACAGGATGAATGTTTTCATTAGGAATGGAAAATAATAAAACATATTTTTAAAATGACAACTATTATTTCGCCCTACAGCCTTCGTTATGAAAAGTAAAATAAAAGGAAAGACTTTTCATATTCATAGCAGCTCTCTGACAAACTTAGGCTGACACAAATTTTGGATGTAGGACCTATTGATTTGACTGTTTAAATAGTAATAGTCTAATACTATGCACTGGTTTCATGAAATGTTTTTTGTATCTTTTATATTTCTAATATTTTCCAATTTTCCTTTTTCCTTGAGCTCTATGCCTCTATCTAGAGTCTTATTTTGGGAATTATGATTTGGAATGTTTCATGCTAGGGTATTTGTCACATAATGTAATAAAGTTCTTTTATTTTATTTATTTTTCCAAACTATTTAAGTGGCAGTCGTAACACACTTTTCTAAAATAAAGAGTTTAAAAGTGCTAAAGTTATTAGAGGTGCTGCTGTTTTATATAAGTGAAAGTTCAGTATCATATTTTTAAACTGACTCTAAACATTTATTTATATTTACTCCAGTGGTGCAGACATTTACAAAGTTAATAGTCTAATAATGCTATTGATTTTTTGAAAATTCAGAAAGAATGTGCCTTTCACCAAATAATAAAATTACAAGTGAATGGTTTTAAGTCATCTCAGTTAGATTGTTCTATTTTCTTCCTAGTTATGGCTTTATAAAAAAGATGCATGTATTCAAGAAAGACTTTTTCTACTGTGCAGAAGTATGAGTAGTAGAAAAAAGGTACATGTTTATGATGTTTTAAAATCTTTAACACTCTCTTTTGTTAGTCTCCTGATTTTTAACTATACTCATTTTTTCACATCCTGTTCTCCTTCACTTCTTGTTCGGTTCAACATTATGAAAGAATATTTCTGTAAATGAGTTACTAAAAAATGAAGATAATTGAATTGAAAGGAAAGGAGTTGAGCAGACTTACAAAGCAGCCTCCCGTGATCAGTCTTAAGATATCTAATTGTATCATGTATATCTAAAAGGATGCTTATTAAAGCTGAAAATTTATTTGAAATAAAATTGGTTCATTAAAATAATTTTTTTAGGTTTGATATGTTGAAAACGTATTACTGTTATAAATCACACATACACATGTATGTGTGTCTGCACATAAATATATATTATAGTATTTATCAAATATACAATATGTAAAAAATATATATAGTTAATATTCCTTAGACAAAAATGCAGAAAGAATTAAATAAGAGAAGAATGACTATACCAGATTGGAAAATATGTTAATCCCATTACAGAATTTGAAAGCCTTGTGTTTTCTAAGTGTTGCTTCTTTTATTTCCCTCAAAAATTGATAGCAATGTATGGAAGCACAAAAATCCAATACCCTAAAGAGAAAACTGCATCCTTAGAAATATTTAGAATTAATATAATTGATTAATTAATTTAGTTTTACTGAGCACCTATTCTGTATTGGGGATGTGCTGGAGCAGGGGCTCTAAGGAGAAATAATAATAAGATTTTTACCACTAACAGCACAATTAAAGTGGATAAGTGCTCCTTCATGAAACTAATGTTGATTATTCCTATTCCTGATTTCGTAGGGACATCATTCTCCTGAAGAGATGACAGTCCTAAAATTAAAACATTGTCTGTTTTCTATTTAAATAACTGCATGTAATCACAGAATTATGATTTCCAAGTACATATGAGTCCACTATGACTATGAAAAGATAATTTAAAAATTTTAGTGAGAGAAATCTTCTGTGACAATTGAGGTTCTAATCAGTGAATTTTTTCTTTCTATAATTTTTCTTGAATTGCTGACATTTATCCTGCACAGAGTATTAATGAGTACAAACTTTCATCTAGTTTCAATGGAAAAAATAATCTATTATAGGTTGCTTTCTTAGTTTGAGTAAATTTATTTTTTGCTAGAACTCTATATGCAAGTATTTGCATAAACTTTGCTTTTACATTCTAAGGCTTTTAGTACTTAGCATCCTTAAAACTAAGGTTTAAATATCTCCAAACTAAATAAGTTGAAGACTATAACGATTAAATTAGAATTCCAGTTCTATGTTGTGCAAGTCATTTAACTATTTCTTCGCTATTCTGTGTTAACTCAAATGGAATAATATACACTTTTGGAGCGTAGATTCAAAGCCTAGCTATTTCGAGTCTCAGGTACATATCGCTCCTTTTAAGTTGCCTTCCCTGATTTCCCATTGTAAATTTGGATAAACCTTGTAGGTGCTCCTCTAATGTCTTGTGTTTCTTCTTTCTTAGTATTATTATGCTTTCTTTCATGCTTTGCAATGACAAGTAATGCACATGTCTTTAGAGTGGTATCTCTTGCACTTATTGAATAAAAAGTTGATATTCAGTGTGGCAATATTATTTATTTCTTTCAGTTTATAAGCTATAATAACTATTATATTGAATTATTAAATTTTCGATTATTGTTTTCATGAAAATAGCTTAATTTACAAGTAAATTTATATTTAAAATATTCTGTTGTTTGAGTTTTACCTACTTATGTCTATTAAACTTTACATAATATTAAAGTTTGTATACTGTAAATATTACATACAGATCTATAAAAAAGACAAGGATGATCAAACTAAAGAATGATTCCAGAAATGTAGCATTATTCAGTTTTCATTCTTTTATGGATTATTTGTAATAAAAAACATGAATATTGATAGACATTGTGCTCTATTACAATGAGCCCCAAAATGTCAATAGTGGCATTTGGTATAAGCCACAGACCAAATCCTGTGTGGAAAACTATTCAGAAAGATTAGTATGTAAGCCTATATTAAATAAGTCTGAATCTTCAATAAAATAAAACTGAGTAAAGAGATATTAGGGGTCTGAGATATGACATTAAAAGTTTGCCACTGTAAGTAAACAGTTAATTGACTCAAAATAGGCAAAGATGGGATGGACATATATGTTTACAATATAATTTTAGGCTTTAAAAAGATTATCCATCACATGATTTTTCTGCCTACAAGAAAGAAGCATATTGCATGTATCAGAGACATTGTGCAAGTTATCAAGTCATATCATAATAACTTTAACAATTAGTACTACTAATACGGAAATACTCATCACATTGATAGTTATCATTAGGTACATAATTTTATATACATTTAAAACATAATACTGATATATGTGGAGCCCTTTTTGGAAATGAAATTGCCAAGATCTTTCCCTTATAACTTGAGTCTGTCTCAAAGTCACTTTCTGCTTCCTTATATAGATCGACAGTCAGACTGCCTGAGTTTGATGTCAGTCTTGAAAACTTACTCTGTGACAATAAACTTTCTAAACTCAATTTCCGTCTATGTAAAATAAAAAAAAATATGACAGTATCAATATTAAAGGTTTATGGTATGTTTGTATGTATGTATGTATGTATGTATGTATGTATGTATGTATGTGTTGATTTAAGTAAAGCTCTTAAAAGAATGCCTGGCAGATAGAAAAGAATGCCTGGCAATGTAGGTGCTCAATATTATTTTTCCCACTAGTAAAACCTTAGTGTAAGTTGCTTCTTTTATTTCCCTCAAAAATTGATAGCAATGTATGGAAGCACAAAAATCCAATACCCTAAAGAGAAAACTGCATCCTTAGAAATATTTAGAATTAATATAATTGATTAATTAATTTAGTTTTACTGAGCACCTATTCTGTATTGGGGATGTGCTGGAGCAGGGGCTCTAAGGAGAAATAATAATAAGATTTTTACCACTAACAGCACAATTAAAGTGGATAAGTGCTCCTTCATGAAACTAATGTTGATTATTCCTATTCCTGATTTCGTAGGGACATCATTCTCCTGAAGAGATGACAGTCCTAAAATTAAAACATTGTCTGTTTTCTATTTAAATAACTGCATGTAATCACAGAATTATGATTTCCAAGTACATATGAGTCCACTATGACTATGAAAAGATAATTTAAAAATTTTAGTGAGAGAAATCTTCTGTGACAATTGAGGTTCTAATCAGTGAATTTTTTCTTTCTATAATTTTTCTTGAATTGCTGACATTTATCCTGCACAGAGTATTAATGAGTACAAACTTTCATCTAGTTTCAATGGAAAAAATAATCTATTATAGGTTGCTTTCTTAGTTTGAGTAAATTTATTTTTTGCTAGAACTCTATATGCAAGTATTTGCTTTTATAATCTTAGGCTTTTATAATCTTAGGCTTTTAGTACTTAGCATCCTTAAAACTAAGGTTTAAATATCTCCAAACTAAATAAGTTGAAGACTATAACGATTAAATTAGAATTCCAGTTCTATGTTGTGCAAGTCATTTAACTATTTCTTCGCTATTCTGTGTTAACTCAAATGGAATAATATACACTTTTGGAGCGTAGATTCAAAGCCTAGCTATTTCGAGTCTCAGGTACATATCGCTCCTTTTAAGTTGCCTTCCCTGATTTCCCATTGTAAATTTGGATAAACCTTGTAGGTGCTCCTCTAATGTCTTGTGTTTCTTCTTTCTTAGTATTATTATGCTTTCTTTCATGCTTTGCAATGACAAGTAATGCACATGTCTTTAGAGTGGTATCTCTTGCACTTATTGAATAAAAAGTTGATATTCAGTGTGGCAATATTATTTATTTCTTTCAGTTTATAAGCTATAATAACTATTATATTGAATTATTAAATTTTCGATTATTGTTTTCATGAAAATAGCTTAATTTACAAGTAAATTTATATTTAAAATATTCTGTTGTTTGAGTTTTACCTACTTATGTCTATTAAACTTTACATAATATTAAAGTTTGTATACTGTAAATATTACATACAGATCTATAAAAAAGACAAGGATGATTAAACTAAAGAATGATTCCAGAAATGTAGCATTATTCAGTTTTCATTCTTTTATGGATTATTTGTAATAAAAAACATGAATATTGATAGACATTGTGCTCTATTACAATGAGCCCCAAAATGTCAATAGTGGCATTTGGTATAAGCCACAGACCAAATCCTGTGTGGAAAACTATTCAGAAAGATTAGTATGTAAGCCTATATTAAATAAGTCTGAATCTTCAATAAAATAAAACTGAGTAAAGAGATATTAGGGGTCTGAGATATGACATTAAAAGTTTGCCACTGTAAGTAAACAGTTAATTGACTCAAAATAGGCAAAGATGGGATGGACATATATGTTTACAATATAATTTTAGGCTTTAAAAAGATTATCCATCACATGATTTTTCTGCCTACAAGAAAGAAGCATATTGCATGTATCAGAGACATTGTGCAAGTTATCAAGTCATATCATAATAACTTTAACAATTAGTACTACTAATACGGAAATACTCATCACATTGATAGTTATCATTAGGTACATAATTTTATATACATTTAAAACATAATACTGATATATGTGGAGCCCTTTTTGGAAATGAAATTGCCAAGATCTTTCCCTTATAACTTGAGTCTGTCTCAAAGTCACTTTCTGCTTCCTTATATAGATCGACAGTCAGACTGCCTGAGTTTGATGTCAGTCTTGAAAACTTACTCTGTGACAATAAACTTTCTAAACTCAATTTCCGTCTATGTAAAATAAAAAAAAATATGACAGTATCAATATTAAAGGTTTATGGTATGTTTGTATGTATGTATGTATGTATGTATGTATGTATGTGTTGATTTAAGTAAAGCTCTTAAAAGAATGCCTGGCAGATAGAAAAGAATGCCTGGCAATGTAGGTGCTCAATATTATTTTTCCCACTAGTAAAACCTTAGTGTAAACTTGTAGAATCTATAAGGCCTGTTTCTGATGATTAGTACATTGGTACACCCATGGCACACACATATATAAAAGCTTACCACTTGCAATTTTGAATGTCTAAGATGGCATGTTTATCCTGTTTCTTTTTACTAGTAAAAACAGATTTCTATCACTTGTTTATGGACTGAATTCTTGTTCAAAGAAATAGTGGACAGTATATTAACAAAGTTTCTAAACTCAACTTGTTGAAAATTTAACACAAATTTATATCCAGTTTGATATACAAATCAGGTTTTCTCAAATGCCTGAAATTCATTTACTAAGTGCTGTTTGTTCGCCAGCAGAAGAGCAATATTTTCACATGTTTGAATTGATCAATGGTTAAGTTACCAAGATGACCATAAATGACAACTTTCCTGTTTGACTAAAACAAACAAAAATGACCCCCTCCAAAAAATTTCACAATATAGCTACTAATGACACAATCGCAATGCCAGACCACATGTATTTTTCTTACTGTAGTCTGGGGAACAAAAGCTTGACCTTCCATAACTATGTAGTAATTGAAAGAAGATGGCATAAGGTGAAATGACAGGCTGATGGAATGTTCTTGAGCTGGGGCTCATCTGCTAGGGACACAGTTTTTTAATTGTTAGGAGTATTCCTTAGTTTAGAGAAAATATAGAGATAAGAAAAAATAATCCAAGTGATTTGTAAGGGGTAGGGTGGAATAGAGAGGAAGATGTCATACTAAATCCTGAAGCTAATTCCTTAGCATACAGGCTAAAGAAAAATGCCATCATCTCATATCTAGATCACTAAAAGGGCCCTCTTTATTCTTGACTACTTTTAATTCATTATTATTTTACTTTTTCCTCTTTTTTCTTTAGAGCTATTTTTTATTTTCTGAAAAAAAATTAAAAATATAGAAAATTTGTAAAAATAGTACAATGTACATCTACACTCTCTTCACCTCAGTTCGCCAATTGTTAATATTTAGTGACCTCTCCCTCTTCCTTTCACTCTCCCTCTCTTTCTCCCTCTCTCTTTCTTCACCTCTTTCTCTCCCTCTCCCTCCATCCCTCTTGAACTATTGGGATTTAGTTTCAGACTTAATAATGGTTCTCCCCTAAATAGTCATTTATTTCTGAAAACTAGGACATTCTCTTATATAACCACAATAAAATTATCACACTTTAGGAATTTAACACTGATAGAATATTGTAGTCTAGTATATAGCCTATATATAAATTTCACTAGTTGTCCCAATATTTTCATACCTGTATTTTTTTCTTCTCCCAGTTTTAGTCAATGAAAAGTCTCCACATTTGATTTTCATGTTCTCAAATACAGTTGCAAATGGCAGCCAGAGTAATCTTTTTAAAGCTTCAAATGCATTACGGCATCTCTTTGAATTTTTTCATTTCCTTTAAAATGAAATACAAATTTGTCCTTAGCTCTCCAGTCTCTTCTCATTTATTATCCACTTCAAATTATTTTTCAGTGATATTGTATTAACTTACATTTTTCCAGAAATCACCACCTCTGTTATGTCTATGGCTTTGTGCATAATGTTCCTACTATCAAAGAATTCTTTTACCTCAATTCTTCTCTTCACTTAGCTAACTCTTTCATGTTCTGTGGGTCACCACTAATGCATTATTGCCAGTGAAAAGCCTTATCTGCCAAGATCAGACTGAATTTGGTGCACTTATGTAGCATTGTATAGTTACAGCCAGAAGAGGATTTATCACATGACTTTGTATTCACTTGCTTACTTACTAGAATCCCCATCCTGATCGTTCAGTTTCTTGAAGACGGGACTATCTAGCTTGTTCACCACTGTATTCCTCATGTCTGTTGAATGTTACAACACACTAAATCATAAACGCTATTGCGAATCCTGGGGCCAAGTCTGTATAAAATTATAATTGAGTGATCTGTGTGTGTCCTAGGTTATTTCTAAGTTAGAACAGGCAGAAAAATTTAGTTGTTACTGTTATCTGGGCTCTGAAAATGTTTTCTCAGTGTATATCCTTTTTCAGTGATTGAGTATCTCTGTATTACACTTGTAACACTGGAATATAAAAAATAGTACCAGTCTAAAGTTCAGGATTTGAGGCCTCTCCAAATTTCTACCTATTACAAATCTGTACTCAGATACAGTGATTAATTTTTAGATTTAAAACTTGTCACTAAAGGTAAAAGATTCCCAGGAAAATATGGTTATCATTAATTAAAAAAACACTAATCTGTGTAGATAAAAATAATGTCCTAAGGAGAACAGATTGGGTATTAAAACAGGCACATTTTAACACACAAATCTAAATTTAGTTTAACTAAACCTCATTCTTTTAAAGGAATACTTTCAAGAATTTTTAAAAGTTTGAGGGATATTTAGTATCTAAAACTAAGCAATAAGAGCATAATACACATTAATTTTCAAAAGTGAGGAACAAGTTACTTTATGAGTTTATAATTTTCCTGATTTTTGATCTTTGCTCAATATACAGCAGGTGAGCTATTAAAGAATATTTGCCTAATTTATCATTTTGAAAAATTATTTTGAGAAACTAAACAGAATTTAGAAAATTAGTATAATTCTTTAGATAAATCTGCAAATAGGCCCTTGGCAAAAGTGTAAAAAATAATCTACTTGTTTTGGAAAAACATTCAGTCTTGAAATATATTCTTAAATAAATGTAAAATATTCATACTACATGTTTGGGTTGCCAACTTCTGAAATTTTATTTAAAATTAAATTAGTAGTTATGTTAATTACCTAATTAACTAACTAAAACAATCATATTATATTAATAGACAAGGTTTCTTTGATATTTAAAATATATTAATAATACAAATGATATCTTTATTGCCCATGTAATTAAAAATTAATTTTCTTTTATGATTCTGCTTATTCTATTCCAATCTTATACACAAAATGTTATACTATTTTTTAAATATATTAGCATTTAATTAACATACCTAAATACAATTAAGTAATCTATAAAAAAGTTTCAATTTTCATCATTTTGTATGCAAAAATAGATCAATTTATCATTTTTGATCATGTGATAAAATGTTTGCTAATTTCCCTACTTCAGTGATTGAGCAATTATCTACCACTGAATCCACTCTCAAATTGCAAAATTAAAGAGAAAATCACTTCCAAAAGTCCACTTCTATTTCTTTATTTCTTTTCCTCATTCTGTCTTATGTATAGACACTGTTTGTCCATTATACTTCAACAAAAGCAAACTGTTTGATGAATTGTTAAAAGCTTCTAAAGTGTAAATGAATATCAAAATATGAACTATCATTAATATGAATCCATTTAAATGTCTGCACAGGGATTTTTCAAGAACCTAATATGTTGGTCCATAAATCATAGAAGACATAATTTTAGCCTGAAAAATTTTGATGGAGTAGTTTTCCCTGTCAATTCTGTTTTATAAAACCTATGTAAGTCTTGTTTAAGCATCATTTTGGTCTTTAACCCTCTTGAGTTAGTAGATGAGAAGGTTAATTTTAAAATCAAGAACTAAAGTTAGAACTAGGCAGAGAGAGGGCAGTGTATAATTTGGAGAAGTCAAAGGATTTATATGGAATGTTTAGTGAGCTGAAAACACCCAGTTCTGTTTCTTACGCTGCATTTAAGTTTGTTTCTTTTGCAATGAAGTTTCAAATTCTCAGCATAAAAGAGAAAAATCATAAAAATGTACGTGACAAAAAATGCAAACATGTTAAAAGAAAAATAGGAAAAGTGTATAGAAGTTATGTTTAGGAACAGGAAGGATATACCCACAAAGACCAAACGTGGCCCTTCATCCAAATCTGCCTTTACCACTTCAAATGTAGACCTGTTTCAGGCCTATATATCCTTCCCCCTACAGGACATTTTCATCCAGTTGTTTCTGTGTAACTTAATTTTCTTTATGTCCTAAAGTAAATTATCGCTTTTCTCTCAAAGCTGTTTCAGGAAATTATACCACCATTTATCTGGCCCAGCATTTCCCAAAATTTTCGGAGAAACACGAGTATTTCAAAAAATGTTAGATTGCCCCTGGGGGAAAAAAGATTTATAATCAATGTTTGTTAAGTAGCATGAGATGATAACAACATAAAGAGTTGGCAAAACTGTTCTGCTTAATAAATTAACAGGATCTTGCTCAGAATAGGTGATAGTGATAAATTCCTATAAGAGGTTTGCTACCACTTTTAGGATAAGAAATGCTATTAAATTTGTAAATTATTATCTGTGTAGTGCAGTGACGTAACCCTTCTCAGCACCCAAAACTTCACAGAAGCCTGCTGCTGTGTATGTATGTGTGTATGAATGTGGTTTTGGAGACTTTAAGTGAAACTGAAGGTTAATGAATACTAGAACATTGGAATAAAAGATGACAATATCATGGAAGCTGAATTAAGATTAGATTTTTTAAAAAAAATTTAAAATAAGGTAACAAGTATTTTCTTAGTTATACTAAGAACTATTTTACTCTCTCCTTATATAGCGGTTAGTTTCCTATGCCTGGGATGCTACAATTTAACAGAAAGATATAACAATTATAAATATATAGACATCTAATATTAGCTTACCAGATAAATAATAAAAACATTGACAGAATTGAAGAGATAAATAGACAGCAACACAATAATAGTAGATTCAATACTTGAGTTTTAATAATGGATAGAACAACCAGTTACAAGAGAAATTAGGAAAAAGGAGACTTGAACAACAGTATAAACCAATTGGCCCTAACACATACACAGAACATTGTAAACTAAAACAGCAGAACACATAATTTTCTTAAGTACACGCAGAACATTTTTGGCATAGATCACATGTTATAGGTTATAAAACAAATCTTAAGAAATTTGAGAAGATTGATATCATGCTAAGTTTTTTTATTGATCACAGTGGCACGGAACTAGAAAGCAACACCAGAAGGAAAACTGGAAATTCACAAATGTGGAAATTAAAAAAACATACTCTTAAACAACCAATGCATAATATGCAGAAAAATCCTTGAAAATGGCCTGTGGATGGCAGTGTTTTGGTATTCCAGAAAGATAACTATCTCAAGTTGTTTTCCTTTCTATGATTCATGTTTATATCTTGCCTCTGAATCATATATAAAAACAACCAGCTGAGTGTATATTGTCAGCTGGTAAGCACTTTTTAATGAACCAGACCTAACTTTTGTTTGAACACACATCAGTGTTTATAGTTTTATTTCAGAACATCACCAGAATAAAGATCATTTTGGCCAAGAGAAAATTAAATCAGCCAGTGATGAAAACTTATGAACAAGAACAGGCATCTCAAATGGTTCCGTAGCTTATTTTATCTGTTGTTCTATTTCTCCTCTGTGTAGTGTGTTATGAAGTGTATGATTTATTCACAGAAGGGACTGACACCACTGAAGAATTGTACTCTAAACCCCTGAAAAGTCTTGATAAAACCCATTAAAAGAAAGGAATGATAATCAAAATATCAAGTATTTACCGACCATATTTTATTTTTTCCCTTGAATAATTCCTACTGATCATTAAAGTTGAACCATATGGAGAATGCCAATATGCAATCATTTTTGAACTATAAAATGGCAACTTTATATCATTAAAGTTATTTATCAGATTTTAGTCTGGCCAATTCTGATGGTTCTTAGTGTTTCATTTTAGTATGAAAAATCAGTAATAATAGAAATATTCTGAGTAGGAGTCACAAGTTAATGTCACCATAAGAAATAATGAGCTAGTTATAAAAGTGAAATTGAGGTTTATTTAAGAGATCTTAACAAGACATCCATCACAAAGATAACATATCTTTTAAAAAAGAAGAGAGGGGCAGAGGGAGGAGAGAGGTGGTAGTTGTCTAACATGGTAGTGTTAATAGGTTGATAGTTCTCTTATTTTATTCAGAGTTTAAAAATTCCAAAAGTAGTTGTATTAGTTTCCTGAGGTTGCTGTAACAAAATACCACACACTTTATGACTTAAAACATCAAAAATTTACTCTCTCATAGTTCTGGAGTCTAGAAGTCTGAATCCAGAAGGGTAAAGTCTGTTCTTTGTTTTTTCCAGCTTCTGGTAGTTGCCAGCTTCCTTGACTTGAGACCAAACTCCAATCATTGCCTTCTCCCCTGTGTCTTTTTTCTCTCTGTCTCTTATAAGGACACTTGTTATTGAGTTCAGGGCCTACCATGCTAGTCTAGGATAATATCCTTATCTCAAGAATCCTACCTTAATTACATCTGCAATGATCTTTTTCCAATGTAAGGTAACATTAACAGATTACTTTAGGGGATTGGGATGTAGACTTATCTTTTTTGTGGGGGCACCATTCATACCACTACAGTAGTACTGAATTTCTCTTAAAGGAACTGGGGTTATTCTTAACGAAAAGAAAGATTATGATCCAGTTTTGTTTTAGTTTGCTTCTACCTATAATTCACCACCAGATAATCTGAGGTCCAATGAAGCTCTTTATTTACATTCATTCTCCAAGAAAAAATTAGAAAACTTTCAGAAGCATACTCAGACTTGGAATAGGAAAAAGACACTTGAAAAGCAGTCTCACCTCTACCATATAATCCGTTGATCCACAAGGAATTTGGTTGATTTACATGTTAATTCTATTCTTAATTTTTGAGGAACCTCCATATTGTTTTCTACAGTGGCTGCACTAATTTACATTCTTACCATCAGTGTATGAAGGTTCCTTTTTCTCCATAACCTCTTCAACACTAGTTATTACTTTTTTTGTTGATTATAGCCATTCTTACAGGTGTAAGATGGTATCTTACTGTGGTTTTGATTTATATTTCCCATATAGCTAGTGAAGATGAGCATCTATATGTTTGTTGGTCATTTGTATGTCTTCTTGGGGGAAGTGTCTGTTCAGATCCTCTGCCCATTTTTTTTAATTGGATTGTTTGTTTTTATGTTGTTGAGTTGTATGAGTTCTTTATATATTTTGAATATTAGCCCCTTATCAGAAGCATTGTTTGAAACTATCTTCTCCCCTTCAGTTGGTTGCTTCTTTGTTTTGTTGATGGTTTCTTTTGCTATTAAGAAGCTTTACCATATAATCCAGGAATTCCTCTTCTGTATATCTACTTGAAAAATTTGAAAACATTTTTTTGTAAATATTTATGCATTCTAATGTTCATTGCAGCATTATTCATGGTGGCCAAGACATGGAAACAACTGAAGTGAACTTCAGTAGATGATTAAGTAAAGAAGATGGTACATATATACAATGGACTATTACTCAGCCATAAGAAAAGATGAAATACTGCCATTTGCAACAACATGGATATATCTTGAGATAATTATGCTAAATGAAATAAGTTAGATAAAAAAGTTGAGAACCATGTGATTTCACTTATATGTGGGATATATGTGAAAGCAACGAACAAACAACTCATAGACACAGACAATAGTATGGTGGTTACCAGGGAGAAAAGGGGGCGTGAGAGGTAGATAAGGGTAAAGGGGGTCAAATATATGATAACAGATTTGGCTTTGGGTGATGAACACACAATGCACTATACATATAATGTATTATTGAATTATACACTTGAAACCTATATCATTTTATTAACTGATGTCATCCCAATAAATTTTACAAAAATAAAATAAAATAAGAATTTGGTTCACAATGAGATAAGGAGTTTATACCAGAATGAAGGTCTTTACCAGGAAAGTCTTGCTAGGAAGAAAATGTTACCTGAATAAAATAGTATGCTTAGAGATATAAATGATTTACATTCTGGTATGAGCTCTCTATCTTTTAGCAGACTGATAATGATTGACAGAGCAGAACTCTGTGTACCATTGTTCTAGCAGTTTTTCTAATAAGGTTCTCTTATAGTTTTCCAATTCTGGGATAGAATGTTACTTTCAGCAACAGTGATAAAGATCTAAATCTCGTAGAGCCATTTAACTTTTGAAGTTAATTTGCAGAACATCTCTAAGTTGTGATTTTTTTGACTTGTTAAGAAAGTAATCGCCCTGAAGATTTTGGTTTTATTGTAAAAAGTTGATCATTTTTATATTTAACTTGATATTTTAAATTCAGCATTCCATTACCACATTGGATTTATTAATTTCTCATCCTCATCCAATCTTGTCTTTCTGATGACTCTCAAATAATGACTAAAAATTTTACACGTGATTACTATTTCTATAAAAGATTCAATTTTTACAATTTGAGAACCATGCTTTTTATACTCCCTTAAGATGAGTTCAATAGTTTAAGACTATCTGAAAACATTTGGATATAACCTCCCCCCTTCCAATTACTAGATATATTTTCATTATCAGATTACTCATGAGAGGATTAGTATGTCACATTCAGTGTAGGGGTTCAGAATAAGTCACCACCAAATGTGTCTCTGTGGTATGTGATTTATTTTGAGCTAATGGTAACCAAGACCTTGTGGGCTCAAGAGAAACTTCTGGCCCCTCTTAACTACTTAGAAGAATTTAAATTAGGGACCTTGCCCATAATAAAGATTATTACCAGAAATACCATTTTTTGACATATATGTATATGGCAGAGAAAACTACTAAGTACTGACATTTGCTCTTATCATTGTGCAATGACCTTCTTCCCCTCTGAAGCTCCAAGGCACTTCACTTCATCCTTAGCTCAGAACATGATCAATACTTCATTTCCCCTTTCTGACTTTGAACCTCTCATGTATGCAGGGTCTCTGGCTCTCTCATGTATGTGAGGTTTCCATGTATATTGTATTTAATTAAATTTGGTAACTTTCTCTTGTTAATTTCTCATGTAGATTTAATTATTAAACCAACAGAACAAATCTAGGAGAGTAAGGAAGTTTCTTCTTCTCACCACATCAGTATGAATTACTTCATCCATTCATTTGTTCATTTGTTCAAGCAGCATTTCTTAACATTATAGATATTGAGCCTCAGACATATTTTACTCTTAAGGACTAGCAGACTGATAAGGAATATGAGGAAACACAAACATGATTACAGTAATAACACTTGATGTGGATAAGTACAAATCCCATGAGGGAATATAAGAGGGATTCCTAATTCAAGGTGAAGAATCCAAAATATCCCAGAGGAGGTAGGTATGAAAGGAAAAATAGGAATTTATTCACTACTGAATTCTCCTTAGCCACTATTTATCACTCTAAAGAATGGTAATTTTGTTAGATGAAAAAGTGATAACTTCAACACCTCAGTCTTTTCTACCCATATCTGGTGTGATCTTTGGAACAGACACATGGTACCTTGGTTACCTTCATAAACTAAGAATCTGCAAGGATATAGTCAAAGGTATTTAATGGTAAGTAGGACACCTAGGCTTTACCTTTTAATAATTTATATTGGCATGTGGTGGTCATTAACCCCATAATCTTATTGAAAGAAATGTCTTTAATGATGTTTATGATACAGTACATTTTAAACTGAAGTAGGTAGCTTACAAACCAAGGAACACCAAAACTAACTGTGATTATTGGAACTTCTTGTCATATGTACCCCTCCAAGACACTGTCAAAGCTTTGTAAAGTGCTATTCTTCCTTACCACAGTGAGTACTTAACTAGGCTTTGTCATAATAACAGGTTGCATTGGCAATATTTGGAGAGCAGTCATTGACAAGATTCCATGGTGAAGGAATATTTGATAATCATGATTTAGCAAATTCATGGTGAAGGAATATTTGATAATCATGATTTAGCAAATTCATAAGTAACAGGGGTTGGACCCTGATATAGAGATAGAGTATGACTTTTTCTTTGACTTCTAAAGTCTGATTTTTTGAGTCAGTAGAATGGTGAGCTTTCCCTTGGAATAAATTCTATGAAAATACAAGCAAGATATGAAATGAGATGACAACTTTTTGCTGTTGATATTGTTATTGGCATAATAATTACTGATTAGAAGGGAACTGTTGTTCAGGCAGCTGGATTGGCAACTCAGTATGTGGTTTGCTTATAAGCCTGTGAACACTAAGAAATTTTTGCTCCTACTAGGTAAGGATTTTATCTTTTCCTAATCATTAAAGATGTGTTTGCATTAGCATATGGAATGAAATACAAAGGCTTTATTTTGAATAAATGAAACAATTTGTCACTGCATGTGACGAGACTTCCTCCCTGTGATAATGAATACTTGCATAGGAGGGGAAATTGCAAAGAACTGAGAATTGAAGTACAAAGAAGGGAGAGGAATCTCACCATACTAAAAAAAGGGCTTTTGCTTTTAAGTGTAAATCTACCATTTATTATGTCCCCTGGTGAAATAAAGGTATTGTTAATTGTGTATTAACTGACCTTGAAAATCACAAAGGAACATACAGTGCAAAGGAGAAAAGATGAATTAGACTTAACAACAAAAGATTTTCTTTTGTTTAAATTATCTAAAGTAAAAGGAATCATTTAGACTTTGTAAAACTAAACTTTGACTCTTTTTCAAATTATCAAATAAAAATTTCATAACTAATTACTTGCTTTATTAAGGTAAGTTAACAAACCATATTGCACTTGAAATAAAATTTATTAAATTATATAATTTTACTGCTGAAAAGTGGATAGATGATAAATACATAGCTATAAATATAAGAATAGATGGTATGATGAGTTTAAAATAACCATGGTTTATTTTTTAGATGTATGAAATGAAATATTTACAATTATTTTCATATATACATAATGTTAGGTAGCTAGTCAGACATGAATAACAGGGGAAACAAAGGAATAGGGACCCAGACCAGAGATCGCCCAAAGAATGCCCCAATAGTAGTTAGAGAATCCCTCCTGCATCTCCAGAGACAAAGGACAGGAGGGTCATAGTATCTTAGGTGGCCTAATCTAGCTACAGACACCTGCACTGAATGTCATTATAATACTATGTTTATGCCTGGAAGTTCATGAATCTAATTATAACAGACTGCATTGTGGGTAAGCACATGTGCACTAGGCAAAGTTATATAGCAGCCAGGTGTCAATCAAACTGATCACTTGCCAATCACCTAAGAATGCCTTTGGAACTGCCCATCACAGCCCAAATATAATGCAGATATTCCCACTTCTGGCCCTTTTTTGCTCTTCTGGGCTCCCCTTCTTTTTGCTCCACCTTTTTGCCCTTCTGGGTCCTGTGTTTTATGGACTTTTTGTTGGTTACAGCGCTGGAACCATGTGCCTACTTGGCCATACTTTGTCTTCCTCCAAGTGCCTCTTTGGGGCATTCTTTGTCTTTCTAAGATAAATTTTTAATAACACTATTAAATCTCAATGACCTGTGATTCTTCACTGCCATCATTTGAGGAAGAACGGAGGGAAAATGCTACTATGCTTTTGTGCTGTCATTATCCATTTCCCTGCCCTCTATCGTTGGGGTGACACTGAACTCTGATTGACCCCAAAGGTGACACATAATATAAAGTGGGAATAACCATATTCTGAAGAAAGCTGATAAAACTGAAAATAGTAGAAAATTGCCTTATTTTATATTATGCAGCATCTTATAAACCAAACAATAATTTGCATTATTGTTTATAAAATAGCTATCAATAGGGTTTAAACAAGAAAATAAATATACCATTATAAATATGGGTTCTGAGTTAATTATGGGAATAAGACTTTACATAATTATGGGAGAGACTGCAGTTCAAGGAAAGGTCTGGAAGAGGGACTTGGAAGATTAGGGAAAAGTCATTAACCAAGCATTACAAAAAACTGACAGGGGTAAAAAGTCAGGAACTGTAGGGGATTTTGAGAAGCCAATAACGTCCAGCTACTAAATGAAATGGGGACATAAGGAGAAGTTAAAGAAAAAACCTAGGGCAAAATGTCCGAATTGCGTAACTTTTGCTTTTAAAGGTCTCTAGACAACCATTTGATGATGGGTTTCAATTGCTATTTATCAATAGGGCTGGCAGTGAGAAGAAAAGCTGGATACAGAGTAAAACAAGATGGAATCCACCTTTTCTGTCAGCTTCTAATCCAATGACTCAAAGAGTAACCAGCCACTTCACTTTTGTCTTCCAATTCTCAAGCAATTTCTTATTTTGGCCAACTCTAAATAAGAACATGTAGACTATGGGATTCTGGGAAACATAGTTTCAGCTTAACTAAATTAGAGTACAAAGTAACATATAGTTTAACATAAATTATAAACACTATTAAGTAATGGTTAAGAAAAAATAGTAGAGATAATTAAGCACATCGAAATTAAACTAGTAATTATATCTGCTTTTGCAGTTTTAAAAAGTATGAATTTATACATGATAGAAATGTGTATGATGTTAATAAATTTAAATTATAAAGATTTCTGGACTAAATTTAATAGTATATAAAAAATTGTATTATGAGAAAAAATGAAAAAAGTTACTTTGAAGACTGAAAGAGCAAACATCGATGATCTGAAACATTGCTATGGCAAAGAATAGAGTTCATAGAAAGTAGTTTATTTAGTATGTTTAAATTAGCAGCGTAATTATTAAAGGAATTGATCCAAAAACCATCTTAGATAAACTGATCCACAAAGATATTCTATATGGTAACTAATTGAGAATAACATGAATACTACATTTATGCAAATCACATCTTTCTATAGATGGAAAGGTGCTCCTACACTATTCACTAGAACTTCAAGATCAGAATAACAGATGATTTTTTGTTATGTGGGAACAGTGGGGAAAAAGTTAAGCAAAAAGAAATGAAAAGTGGAAATATTTTTTGCATCTTGTTTCATTTTTAATTTTTCCCAATAATTTACATTTAAAATTTCAGTCCTATAAAACTTTATAAAACAGTTATCATATTTTATTCGGATTAATGAATTGTTAAAATGGGCATATTTGTTCTATCTGTGGATAGATAGACGGATGAAGTGAGGGAAGGATGGGTGGATGGTATGGTGAGTTTGAAATAACCACAAATAGTGTGCAGCTTCTCATATCAAAAGACAAGTTTGGTCTTTCAACTCCTTGAATCTCGGATAGCTTTATGTCTTGTTTTAACTTTTAGAACGTGGCAGAAGTGACATCATGTGATGTCATGAAGGCCTTGAAACTACCTATCTCCTTCTCTTTGAATTCTGCCGCTATAAAAAAATGCTCTAGTTAGCCTTCAGAGAGGTCATGTAGAGGCAAATCAATGTGCTCTAGCCAACAGCCTGCCAACAACCAGACATGTGAATAAAGTGATCTTAGATCATCTATTTCCAGAGGAGGTGCCAGGTCACTGTATCATGAGTGAGCTCAGGGAAAATGAGCAAAATCAACAAGAAGTTTGTGAGTGAATAAGTGTTATATTAACCCAACCTATTAAGTTTTGGGTGGTTTGTAAACAGAAAAGGTTGATATAGATAAATAGATGGATACTTTATTTTAAACCATTTGTTAGTGAGTAGCAACCTAATAATACCTTACCCTTAAATACTTCAGCACGTAACTCCTAAGAAGAAAAACATTCTACTATATAATCCCAGTGTAATCATCACTTTCAAGAAATTTAACATTGACCAATACACTTGAAGTTAATATAATGTTGTATGTCAACTATAAGTAAATGAAAAATTATTAAGGGAAAAAACATGACTTCATTTTGTACTGAAATTAATACAAAATTAGTTGTGTTTACTTTGATTGCTTGGTTTAAGTTGTGTCTTATTTTTATTTTTTCAGTTCATTTTGATTTTGAATCACAGTTAGAAGGTCATTTTCTATATCCAGGTTTTAGATGGATTTACATTGCTTTATACATATACACACGTATGTTTAGATATCAGAAGACATGTATATACTGATCCACTTGGTTATTTATGGTATGAAGTGTAGATACAATTTTATATATTCTCAAAAGGTTATTCAACTATTTTACAACATTTATAAAATATTATTATATCATTGATTTGAGAATTTATTTTATTATATATTAAATATCCATATATATTTTGGATCAGTCTATATCTTGACTTTTTATTAAATTTTATTTCTATTTATAAAGCAATCTCACTTAAATACAAAGGCTCTAGAGCAGCACTGTCCAGTAGAACTTTCTGAGATGATGGAAATAATCTATAGCTGTGTCGTATGGTAGCCATGTGAAATATGGCTAGTATAACTGAAAAGCTCAATTTTTATTTTATGTACTTTTAATTAATTGAAAAATTTAAAAAATAACTAATTATGGCTAATGATTACTGTATGGGAGAGCAAACTCCAGAGGATGCTTCTATATTTGTCAGGAATCCCTGATGTTGTCCTGATAATCTGTCCTTTTTAAAAAATTTTTCATGGTTTTCCCAATATTTTTTGAAAATTTTCATAGGGAATTTTGAATCAAATTTTAATTTCAGGAAAAATGGATATTTTTATTGAGATTATCTGAAAATATATAAATTAGTTTAAGGAGAACTGGAATATATGTTCGTGTATTAAAGAATTTAGTCTTGCCAAAAGAGAAATCTGGCCTTTGCCTTCGGCTCCTCAGAGAATCTGTAAACTCTTGGAATGTCCTGCCTAGTTAAAGCGTCTTTCTTTAGCTGGGGGCTTTGAGGCACGCCGAGGGGCTAGAGACTGAGGTTAGCCATGTGAGCAGCCAACCAGGTCTACATGACCAAGCTTCAATAAAACTTATGGACAAAAAGGCTAGGGTAAGTTTCCCCTGTTTGGCAATACTTCATGTTTCTTGTAACATTGTTTCCAGAAGAATTGTTCATAACTCCACTGAGAGAAGACAACTGGAAGCTTTGCATCTGGAATTTTCCTAGACTCTGCCCTATGAATCTCTTCCTTTGGCTGATTTTAATGTGTCCTTTCACTGTACTAAATGGTAACTTAACTGTCAGTATAACAGCTTTCGGTAGTTCTGTGAGTCCTTCTCGTGAGTTATCAGAGCTGAAGGTGGTCTTGGAGAATCCTAAACTTGCAATTGTCAGGAGTAAGGGTGGTTTGGGGAACCCTGAAGTCTTCATTTGGTATCTGACTAACGGTGGTCTTGTGGACTGTTTCCCAACCTCAAAATATAATATGTTTTATTCAAAGAATGTATTTTCAGTTGTTTGAGGCTATTTTTGCATCATTTGAGTTTTTTAAGTTTTTCTTTTTTATGTTTTCTACAATTTTCACATGTTTTCTTTCTAAGTGTTTTTAGATTTTTTGAGTGTTGCTAGTATAAAGGGGTTTTCTGTTATAGCTTGGAACTAGTCTTTGTTTGCATAGTGAAGACTACTTATCTATTGGATCTTAATTAACATATGTGGTTACTTTGGGAATTATTTTTCTTCATTTAGTTTTATAATTGATTATGTATTTTTAAATACACTGTAAGTTATTGTAGAAATACAGTTTTATTTTTTCTAATTTCTATATCTCTAATTTTATCTCTAATTGTATTGGAAAATTGGATAGACACATGTAAAATATAAATTTTTAATCACATTGAGTTGTTTAAAAATCAAGGGTGAGAGTTATATTTTGTGTTTCTCCATATAATTCAACATAATGAATTATATTAATGAGTATCTTAATATTGAATTATCTCTGCATTGTTGCATTCCTAGAGTAAAATTTCAAATAGTCTTGTATGAATTTCTTAATGTGCTGCTGCAGTCTATACACTAATATTTAGGATTTTTTACTGATATTTGTGAAATTGGTTAGTAGTTTTCTTTCTATTTTTCTGTTTCTTTTTTGATATATTTATTAAATGTAAGCATTAATAATATATTTGCTTAATTATGTAATTTTGAGGTTTTCTTCATTTTTTTAATATTCTGGAACAATTTATATAACATTGGAATTAACTGATTTTTGAAGATTTGGTTATGAAAATATCTAGTCTTGATGAATTGTGTGTATGTGTGATGTTGTTCATTCTGTTCTACTCTGGAAGTTTATCTCTCTAAGCTTTCTGTGACGACTAGTGTCAATTTTTAGTAAATTATATTTCTGGTCATGTTTCTATTTTATTTAACTTGTGCTGTATTGAGTTGTAAAAGTAGTCAAATTAATTTTTTTTTATTTAGAGTACTTTCATTCTCATGAATAATTTGTTCAAATATTTGTGCCTTACCATGTGAAATTTAGGTTCACCTTAGAACTTCCTACCTTGTATGGAAGTGCCTGTGCAAGATTAAAACAGAAGTGCTGGGGATCTGCTAAAGTTTCATGGCAGCCACAGACTTCCACATTTTTAACATTTAACCTTGTAAATGTCTGTATCTTTCTTTACCAGCTTAGTCATGTATTTAAATTTTTTAAGTAATATATTCCATCAGACATATTTTACTAAGAAGAATTTTAGTATTTCTAATCTGCCATAAAAAATTTAAGTCAATAAACATAACATTTTTCCTATTTATATTAAATAAAATCAATGAATGTTGACTGCCTTTTCTACTTTTAAATTAATTGTTGTAGCACTAATATTGTCCATATCTGTTTTTACTTTCATATAATTTCATATCGAAAACACGTTATAAAATTATCTAGTTATGTTTACACAAATATGTTTTAAATCAGTCAGTACAGAGGTTTGACATTTGAAAATTCATTCTATCTTAATGCACACAGTTCTATTGAACACTAGAAATCACTATGTGCATATATCTTCAACAAAGCCATCAAAGTCATGTCATTCTTTGTTTATATAATTTCTGCACCTAAGTCCTCATTTAACACACTTTCCAGTCATAGTTCTTTGCAAGTATATAATATGTGTGTTTCCTAGTTCCTGTCATAGAATATAATATAAATATTTTATTTTCATGAAAGTCAATACATTTTATAGATTCTGTTTATGGTACAGAAAGTTAAAAAAAAAAGTTTCTGATAATTCCAGAAAATAAATTTCTGTGAGTTCAAGTAGTAAAAATGCTAAGTAACTGGTTTACAAATGGTAAGACCAATTCAAGTTCAAACATTTTTTGTGCTCTACCGAAATATTTCTTGTGTTCGCTCTACATAGTGAATAGAAGAAAAATTCTAAAATCTAATTGGGGGATTATTTCTCATAAATATTTGTCTTTAAAAGTGATTAATGCTAAAACTTTCATTTAAAGAGTAAAATATTCTACTTCATTTTGAATTCTACACAGAATACTTTGATGACAGGCGGAAGCCAATTTAATATTAGGCAAATTTAAATTATGAGTAAATCTTAGGAAAATCTTCCATCAAATGCTTATAGCCTCATATATTAACATAGATATTTGGCTCTTAATTTGATTCTTTATAATTTAGCCACTTAAAACCCAAGAAACACTAATACGATATATTGTTATAGCAGGTTGTAGAGAAAATGGTCAGTGACAATTTTCTGAACAGTTTTACTCTAAAGAAAATCTCAGCAAGAGATGGTCAAGTATTTTTAAAATTTATTGATTTTAATAAATGTTTATCTAAGAAATCAGAAAATACAAAAGTATATAGAAAATTATATAAAATCCACTATAATTATATCACCCTGGAAATATTCTGAATGTTTTACTCTAATTGCTTTTGGTTTTTAACATATCTACATGAACATTTTTTCATAAATTGTGATTATACTAAATATATTTTTTGATCTCTAAACTTATTTTTATTTTTACATTGTATTAGAAATACTTCCTCATAAAAATTTAATTTACCTAAAAAAAACAGTTTTTAATGACTGTTTCCAAGTGGTTTACCAAAATTTTAACCAATGTAATCATTTTATTGTGTGAAATTTTACTTGTTTACAATTAGTATTATTTAAAAAATGCCACACGGGATATACATGAATATCAGAATTTCCATAAATATTTTATTATTTGTAACAGTTAAATTACTGGATTAGAAACGTCTTGCTCAGAAAGAGTATGTGAACTTAATGTCCTACTGAGAGAGTGTGGTTGGTATCTTCCTATGTATATAATATTATTATTTTATAAATACCTATAATAGATAAAAAGAATACATTTCTTTGATTTTTACTTGAATTTCTTTTGTTACAAGTAAATGTGAACAATTTTGTAGGCTTATGACAATTTATAATTTTTTTTTTTAGAATTAGTTTTAAAACTTTAATCTTTTTAAATTGAGGTGAAATTTACATAGAGTAAAGTGCACAAAACATTTAGTTTCAATAAATATATGTATTAAAATACCATCATAATCAAGGTATTAAATATTTTCATGATCCTAGAAAGTTCTGTGTTCCCTTTCTTGCAACCACAGGCAACCACTATTTTGATTTCTATCAAAACACATTTGTTTTACCTGTCCTTAAACTTCATATAAATAAATTAATAATATACCTATTATTTGTGTCCAGTTTTCTTCATTCAACAAATACTTTTGAGACTTATCCATGATGAGAGTGACACATATATTAGTATTTCACTCTTTTTAAACTTCTCAGTAGTGCTCAATTGCATGAATAAAGTATTTGCTTATTTATTATCCAGTTGACAAATATTTGTGTTGATTCCAGTTTTGAGCTGTTTTGAGCAAAATGTATAAAATTTTTTTGTGGACATAAGTATTTATTTATTTCTCTTGTATAAATACCTAATAATTGTCCTGCTAGATTGCAGCTTATTAGAAATTAATAAACTTTTTCAAAGTGAGTATATGTTATGCAATATTACTAGAAATGCATACGTGCCAGTTCCTCCACATTATCACCAGTATTTATTTATTTTATTTTTTTTATGCCTACAGCACCCCGTCTTCCTAGGTGGTCTCCCATCCAAGTACTAACCAGGCATGATCCTGCTTAGTTTCCGAGATCAGATGAGATTGGGCATGTTCAGAATGGCATGGCCGTAGACTATCACCAACATTTAATGCTGTCATTTTTAAAATTATATTCATTTTAATGGTTATGGTATCATGCTATGTTTTAATTTGTACTTTCCTAATTAATAGTGATGTAATGATGTGGAGCAGCTTTTCATGTCTTTTTTGGCCATCTGTATATTTTTATAGCTATTTGTATATCTTCCTTTATGAAATGTCTGTTCAAGTCTTTTGCTTATTATTTAGTTTTAAGAATTTTTAGAGCAGTTTAGGCTCACAAAAAAATTGAAATACAGACATTTCCTATTTACCTCCCACTCGCACACATGCATAGCTCCCCAGTCCCATTACCAACATCTGCTATCAGAGTGGTACGTATGTTATAATAGATGAACCTACCCTGAAACATCATATTCTCCCAAAGTCCATAGTTTACAGTACAGTTTACTCTTAGTATTATGAAGTCTATTTGTTTGAGCAAATGTAGAATGACATGCATCCATCATTATAATATTATACAGAGTATTTTGACTACTTTGCCTACTCATCTCTCCCTCAACCCTTGTCTCTAACTCTACCCAAACAACGATGTTTTTGACTGTCTTCATAGTTTTGCCTTTTCCTGAATTTCGTATAGTTGGAAAAATAAAAGTATGTTGTTGTTTCATATTGGCTTTTTTCGGTTAGTAATATACATTTAAGTTTCCTCCATATGTTCTTGATATCTCATTTCCTTTTACTAAATAAATTGTGTACCACAGTTTATTTACCCATTCACTTTCTGAAGGACATCTTGAATCTACTGAAGAATATTTCATTTCTTTATACCAAATAAACTGTTTATTCATTCACCTACTAAAAGACATCTTGAACACTTCCAAATTTTGGCAACTATTAATAAAGCTGCTATAAAATATGTATACAGTTTTTTGTGTAGACAAGGTTTTCAATTTCTTTGGGTAAATAACAAGGTAACAATTGCTGAATCACATGGTAAAAGTATGTTTAGTTTCGTAAAGAAACTCTGAACTATCCTTAAAAGTGGCTATACCATTTTGCATTCCCACTCACAATGAAGGAGAATTCTTGTTGCTCCACATTTTCGACAACATTTTATATTATCAATGTTCTGGATTTTGGTCATTCTAATAGATGTGTAGTGGTATATTGTTTTAATTTTAATTTCCCTGATAATATCTGATGTGGAGCATCTTTTCATATGCTTCTTTGCCATCTGTATGTCTTCTTTGGTGAGGTATCAAAGTCTTTGGCCCTTTTTTAAATCAGATTGTTTCTTTTCTTATTGTTGAGTTCTAAGAATTCTTTGTATATTTTTAGATAATGGTTTTTTTTATCAGATGTGTCTTTTGCAACTATTTTCTCTCAATCTATATCTTGTCTTCTCATTCCCATTACATTATCTTTCACAAGAAGTTTTTAATTTCAATGAAATCCTGCTTATAATTTTTTTATTGATTGTTCCTTTGGTGCTGTATCTTAAAGGTCATGACCACACCCAAGGTCATATAGGTCTTCTTTTATGTTATCTTCTAGGAGTTTTATAGTTTTGTTTTGTGTTTTACATTTATGTATGTGATCCATTTTGAGTTACTTTATGTGAAAGGTGTAAGGTTTCTGACTAGATTAATTTTTTGCATGTGGACATTCAGTTGTTTCAGCACCACTTGTTAAAAAGATTATTTTACTTCATTGTATTGCCTTTGCTTCTTTGTGAAAGATCAGTTAACTGTGTTTAGATGGTTTGTATCTACACTCTCTATTCTATTACATTGATCTATTTATCTATCCTATTTTTTAAACATTGTTTTATTATTATTATTAATTTATAAGATTCAGATCTTTCCATTTTTTAATTGGATTGTTTTTTGTTGTTTAGTTTTTATGTTCTTTATATATTTTGTATATTAACTCCTTATCAGAGGTGTTGTTTGCAAATATTTTCTCCCATTTGGTTGTTTGAATAGACGCTTCTCCCAAGAAAACATGCAAATGGCCAACGAATATATAAAAAGATGCTCAACTTCACTAGCTATCAAGGAAATGCAAATAAAAACCAAAATGAGATACCACCTCATATGTCAGAATAGCTATTATCAACAAAACAGGAAATAACAAGTGTTAGAGAGGTTCTAGGGAAAAAGAAACCCTCATTCACTGCTAGTGGGAATGTAAATTGGTACAGCCACTATAAGAAACAGTATGGAGGTTCCTCAAAATATCAAGACTAGAGTTATCATTTGACCCAACAATCCCTCTTTTGGTATCTACCTGAAAAATTTTTAAACTTTTATTTGTACCCCTATATTCATCTCAGCATTATTCGTGGTTGCCAAGACGTGGAAACAGCTAAAGTGTCTTTCAGTAGATGATTAGATAAAAAAGATGTGGTACATATATACAACAGAATATTACTCAGTCATAAGAAAAGATGAAATACTGCCTTTTGAAACAACATGGATGGAACTTGAGAATATTATGCTAAGCGAAATAAGTCAGAATCATATGATTTCACTCACATGTGGGATATAAAACTGAAAGCAACAAACAAATGAATAAGACAAAAAAATAAACAACAACTCATAGACATAGACAACAGAATGGTGGCTACCAGAGGCAAAAGCGGCCTGGGGGTAGTAGAAGAGGGTAAAGAGGGTCTAATATATGGTGACAGAAGGAGACTTGAATTTGGGTGGTGAACACAAAATGCAATAAACAGATGATGTATTATAGAATGATACACTTGAAACCTATGTAATTTTATTAACCAATGTCTTCTCAAGAAATTTAATAAAATTTATTTTAAAAAAGAACTCTATTTATTTATGAGTGTTGTTTTATCAGATATGTCTCACAAAATTGTTCTCCTGAAGTGTGGCTTTTGTTTTCCTTATTTTCATGTTTTAATGACCTCAAGTTTTATTTTGGTAAATTCTAGTTTATTAATTTTACTTTATATTTAGTAAATGTTGTGTCCATAAATGTGATGCTTAATTTCTAAATTAATTTTACTGTGGCCAAAAGTCACATACTACAAGATTTCAACTTTTGAAGTTGTTCAGATTTTATTGCACAGTACATGGTCTGTCTTGATTACTATTTCATATGCAGTTGAAAAAACTGTGTATTCTACAGTTTGATTAAGTGCTCTATAAATGTCTATGAGGCCAAGGTGGGTAGTAGTATTGTTCAAAATTTATATATCCTTACTGACTTTATTTCCTGTATAACTTATCAGTTACTGGAAGAGTGTTAAAATATCCAGTTGTAAATGAATTTATCTATTTCTCTATTTAATTATATCAGTGCTTGCTTGATGTATTTTGAAACTTTGCTTTGGAGGTATGCACATTCATGATTGTTATGTTTCTCTCTCTTTCTCTCTCTCTCTCTCTCACCTTTATCTTTATGAAGTACTTTCCATTATCTCCAATTATCCTTCCTTTTTGAGAATCCACTTTGCTTTTGTTAAAACAGACACACCAGCTTTCTTATACTTACTGCTTGTATTGTATACTTTTTATTAATTATGTTACTTATAACCTAAACATTTTTTTTAGTGTATATCTTGTAGACATCATATAGTTTTCTAGCTTTTTTCTTTGAAAAACATCCAGTGTGAAAATCTCTACCTTTGGAATGTACAGACCATTTATATTCAATTTAATTGTTGATATAATATGGTTGAGTTGAGTCTACCATTTTATTGTTTTCTATTTAATTCTTCTTGATTTGTCTTTCTGTTTCTTTTTTTTTAATGCTTTACTATAGGTAAGTAGAACATCTCTAAAATTCTATTTTAGTCCTTATATTTTATTTTGTATTGTTAAAATTTCCTCTAAAGCTTCACTGTTCAATCTAGTAGCCGCTAGCCCAAATGTGCCTATTTAAATTTCAAACTTAATTAACTAAAGTTAATAAAACAGTATCTCTCAGTCACATGAGAGATGGAAATAACATAATCAGATCTACATTAAAAAAAGGACTTACATCAAGACTGTGCAGAAGATGAACACAAGGGCAAGAGTACAGAGGACTGGAAATTGAAGTCAAGGATATCAGACACAAGGCTTTTATGATTATTATTTAAGCTAGGGTAATGAGATTCTGAACTAGAGAAATGGCAATAAGATTAGAACATAGATTTTAGAAATCTTTGAATAGAAGCAATAGGAATTATTGAAAGGTGTTATTGGAAGGCTCATAAAAGTAAAGGAAGAATTTAAAGATATTTGGAATTAGGCTGATTGTTCTAACATTAATATTTTGACAAACATCAAGAAAACAGAAGTAGAAGGTAATTTTCAAGTGAGGAGAAGAACAATGAGATGAGTTTTGAACTAAAAATTGTGGCCCTGTGGCATTTGGATGTGGTCAATCAGAAACACGAATATATTTTAATTTTATGCAGCTATTAAAATAATCCAAAAATCTTCAAAAATCTTAGTGCAGAAATCTCCAACATAGAAGCAAATTGAAAAGTTCCATAAAACATAAGAATAATTAAGTGGTATCTTCCTGATATAATTCTCTGGTCTTTTTTTTTTTTTTTTTTTTGGTGATAAATATTTCCCAGCTGCCTAATTTTGACTCTGCTAACTAATTTTTTTTCACTTTAAGTTTTCTGTTTTCTGCGTTGGGCAGCCCTTTCACTTACCCCAACTCTCTACTCCAGTGCATTCAGTGAATAGGGTTCTCAAGTTAACCTGTCAAATTTAATTAACTGCAGCAAGCTGCCCACTTGCTATAATTAAATGTGAAAACCAACGTAAAGGCACCTTTCAGAGTACTTTGTAATTCACTATGAAGTCTCATGAGATCTTCTTTTGCTCAATTCCAAGTGCATGGAGTTTTTGGGTGGGATGTGGGTTGTGCCATGGCAACTACGTATGAGCTTGTTATAGGCTGTGTCCTAAAATCTAAATACCACCAGATTTGCACTCAAAAAACATGGTTTGAAACACTAATAGTTTTCTGCTATGTAGATAGGTAGTTTAAACTTCTTTCTCTACTCCTTTACTCCAATAGATATTTCAGATTTTTGCCATCTTTCTACTTCCAACTGTTCATAAAAGAAAATTATTTCAACCTTCTGTAATATAATGACCAGTAAATTGGACATAGTTTTAGTCTAGATGATAATGATATAAATAAATGTTTAATAAAAAAATATATTTTTTCAAAATTAGTAACATTTATAAATTACTTTTCTTTGTGCCTACCATATTAGATATCTTATATTTTCATAATATTCAGACCCGTTAACACAATTTCTCAAAATAGGGCATTTTTGAATGTGCAGAAGAAAACTAAAATATCATTAATTTAGGATTTCATGCTATTTTGAAATCAATTATTCAGTTATCTAATTCTGTTCCTTCGACTGAATTTCCCAGCTTTCTTCCCTGGGATGCCAGACTAACAATTCTGAGGTAAGTGATGAAAGCTTAAATTAATCACTAGATGGTAGACTTGTCAGGGATCATTTATCCATACAATTGATTCCTTGGGTTGTTGTGAAGAGACGATAAAATAATGCATTAATCATTATTGCCACAAATCCAGGCACAGAATGAGCACTCAGTAAATACCAGTCATTAGTTTTATTTTTTAAATTAAAATTTATTAAACATTTACTACATGTTAGTCATGGTATCAGATAATCTAAGAACTGATTTCTAAAACCAGCTATTTAAAATTTTTAATTTTGTATTTTTACTGAACTTTGATTATTTATGTGGCTAATCAGTTATATAGCAACACATTTAATTTTATATATTTTAACAAAATCATTTTAACAATTATTTGATACTTAATTATAAGTGGAGACTATTAATGCAAATGAAATATTTCATAAAACTTTAAAATATATTTTTAAATTTTTTTACATTAACATTTTTTTTTTACCATTTTCTGATTGTCAAAGTTCTATATAAAGCTTTTCTCCATAGTTACTCAAAATATCTATTTCACACTCTCATGATATCAATGATCATACTTCCTAGATCGTAATGTTTCATGCAAAGTGTACCATAAATGAAACATACCAAAACAAAACCAAAAACACCAACTCATGGAATAAAAATTTCTTACCAGGTTCTGCCAAGGATACAAAAATGAATGAGTTTATTTTTAAATGTCTTAATAATTTTTAAATATCTTCTTTGCATTTTAATAATCTAACTTGATAAATTCAAATGTATAAATGTAGATGTACATCTGGAAAGACATTAAAATTTATGGCCTTTATTAAATATAAAAAATGAGACAAATAAAAATGGAATTCAAAGTATTCTGATTCTAATAATTTTACATTAATACTTTATTTTTAATTAAAATTATATATATAATAAAACTATCAATACTAATA
>NW_006442512.1:8726053-8785735 GCF_000325575.1 Pteropus alecto | reverse complement strand
CTATCAAATACTAATATTATATAGAATAAAATAAGAAAATTCTGACATACCATTCTTCCTTGCCCATACCATTTTTCCGTGCCTATACCAGTATATACCCTGGAGGTATCCGCTCTTAAATTCTCTCTCCTTTTTCTCTCCTTTTCCTTCTTTACTTTTTAATTTCTCTCTCTCTCTGTCTCTCTCACACACATACACACTCTCTCTCACATACATACATGCTCACACACACATAAACAGATAAGCACATGTGTCTTGGAAATCATTTTTTAAATTTATTTTTCAATTATAGTTAACATTATCTTGGAAATCTTTTGATGTGGCTACACTTCATGCTTTCTAATAGCTTCACAATACATATGTGCCATAGTTTATTTTTCTATTTCCATACAATAGACATTAGCATTTTCTAACTACAGCGCATAAATATTTTTATGTTTTTGTGTATATAAGTGGCTATATGTGTTTATATTTGTGTATATGTTCAAGTATCTTTTTAGAAGTAGATTTTTCTAGTTAGTTTTGTTTAATTTTTTAAGAAAGGTTTTGTTCTTTTTAATTATTGGTAAGAGCTCTTTATACATTATTAATATGAATTATTTTGTAACTGTACATTGCAAATTCTATTCCAGTTTACCACTAGTCTATTTAACTCCTTTATAGAGCCTTTCTTAAATAAATATGTTCCACATTTTAAGTTACAAAAGCTCATAATTTAAAATATATAGATTTAGTGTCTATTTTAGGAAAACTTTCCACATTTCAAGATTAAAAAATAAAACCATTTGTTTTCTTCAAACTTTTATGCTATATTATGTGTATGTCTTTAGTTCATCTGAAGCTTACTGTTATTTAAAGATTTCAAGAGAAATTTAGCTTTTATT
Source organism: Pteropus alecto (assembly GCF_000325575.1). NCBI lineage: Eukaryota > Metazoa > Chordata > Mammalia > Chiroptera > Pteropodidae > Pteropus > Pteropus alecto. The sequence continues at coordinate 8,784,851 of NW_006442512.1, read as the reverse complement.
TTTTTCCCAAATGCATAATCAAATGTCCAAGCTCTACTTATTATCATATATTCCATCTTTCTCCTGCTAAACTTAATAGCTAAATTCATCTAACATTAAATTTATTTATATGTCTATGTATGTCTTTCTGACCCAAATATTGTTCCATTTATTTATGCTTCTAATCTTGAACCAATCAATACTAACTCTTTTTAATAATGTTTTTTAAGAAAGTTTAAAAGTCATATTTTGCAGACTAGTTTTTTGGAGAATCAGTTCATCGATTTTTTTAGAATTACTAATCTTTATGATAACATAGTAATTAAGATACTACATATTAAAATCTAATATTTAGATATAAAGTCAATGACGACAGGAAAATATATAGTCTTAACTGCTTATTCACTAAATATATATATAATAAATTAAATCTTCAAATCAGAAAACTAAAAAAAAGAAATAAAAGAAAATATAATGAAATAAATACTAAAGATAAAATCAGAAATTAATGAATTAGAGAAAAGAAAAATATTAGACCAAATTAATCAATAATTTAAAATAACGTAATTTAGACATTCACCTGAGTTAATCAATAAAGAAGATAGACATGTATAATATTTGCAGCAATTTTTCAGTAAAAAAGAAATCTCATCTACACTTAGTTTGCTAAGTTTTTTTTTTAATCAAGAAGAGTTGTTGGAAAAAAATCTATAGAATGATTTTTTGTTTATTGTGTGAATTACATTGATTTATATGATGGTGAATTAATCTTATATTCAAAGAATTAGTACAACTATGTCCTTATACGTTATTTTTGGTACTCTGCTTGATTTTTTCTGATAATATTATAATTATAGTTTTTTAAATTTAAAATTTTAAGTAAATAAAATTTGTAACTTATCTGAATACTTTTCGAGTTTTTGTCGTATACCTAAAATTAATATAATATTGTATGCTGTCTGTAATTGAAAAGATACACTATTTTTTAAAAATCAGTTGAATGTCTTCCCCACTTTCTATATCTGTTAAATATAACATCGCAATAAAATTTGTTTATGTTTTACACATATTTTAGTTTCTATCGTATCACAGTATTTTTAGTCCTAGTTTATTTTTGCTTTCTATTTTTATTTCTGTAACTATTATTGCTAGACATTTGTGTAATTTATCACTTCTTCAAAGAAAAGCATCAAAAATTAATCATTGATTTTGCATCTATTTCATTAATATGTGCTTTTATCAAAATAATTTGCTTATTTAAATTTCCTTCTAATTGGTTCTACTGTTCTTTCAAATTTTTTGGAGTTAATCATTTGCTGTTAATTTTTAAAAGTCTTTTGTGATAAGTATATCATGCGATTTATCTATAATTTCTATGACTGACAAGATACTTTCCTAAATATTAATTACATTGATATTAATGTCACTATATTTGCTATATTGTGATGTATATTTCTCTGACAATGTTTCTTTGCAGTCTGTCTGGCTTATTTTTATTTACAGGAGTGTCTTTTACAAGTAAATATTAAAAACTTTATCAGTATAAATTATAATCAATGGAGTTAGTAAGGTAAAGAAGATTAGTCAAAATTGAGTGATAAATGGGGAGAAGGTAATGTTACTATCTTAATGGGGCAATCTGAGAAATACTTTTTTCTTTTTGTAATTTTCTTTTTTAAAATAATTTTTTAATTTTTAAATTGCAGCTAACACATAATAGTATATTAGTTTTAGGTATACAACATAATGATCAGTCATTTATATAACTTATGAAGTGGTCACCCTAATAAATCTTGTACCCATCCGATACCATACATAATTATTACAATATTATTAACTATATTCCCTATTCTGTACATTACATTTCCACGACTGTTTTTATAACTGACAATCTGCACATCTTAATCCTTTCCCCTTGTTCATCCTTCCCCCTCAACCTCCCTCCCATGTGGCAACAATCAAAATCTTCTCTATCTATGAGTTAGTGTCTGTTTTGTTTGTTTATTTTTGTTTTAAGATTCCATATATAAATAAAATCATATGATATTTGTCTTTGTTTGACTTATTTCACTTAACATAATATCCTGTAGGTCTATTTATGTTGTTGCAAAAGGCAAGATTTCATTCTTTTTTATGGCTAAGCAATAAATAGTCCATTTTATATATGTATCGCCTCTTTTTTATTCATTCATCTATCAATGGACACAGATTTTTTTCATATCTTGGATATAACAAAGAATGCTGCAATGAACATATGGATGCATATGTCTTTTTGAATTAATGTTTTGAGTTTCTTCAGATCAATACTCAGAAGTGGAATTTCTAGGTCTTTTTTTAACTCTTGTTATAGCCTTTGTTTTAAAGTCTATTTTGTCTGATATAAGTATTGCTACTCCAACTTTTTACATTTCCATTTGCATGAAATATCTTTTTCCATCCCTTTACTTTCAATCTCTGTGTGTCTTTTCGTCTAAAGTGGACCTCTTGTAAGCAACATATGTATGATCTTGTTTTCTTATCTATTCGGCCACTCTGTCTTTCGATTAGAGCATTTAATCTATTTACATTTAAAGTAATTATTGATATGTAAGTAATTATTGCCATTTTATTATTCATATTTTTTATCTTTTTTTCTTATGTTTCAAAAAGTCTCTTTAACATTTCTTGTAATGCGGGTTGGTGGTGATGAACTCCTTTAGCTTTTTCTTGTCTGAGAAGTTCTTTATCTGTCCTTTGATTCTAAAAGACAGCTTTGCTGAGTAGTGTAATCTTGGTTGTAGGTCCTTGCTTTTCATCACTTTGAATATTTGTCCCAATCCCTCCGGCCTGCAAAGTTTCTGTTGAGAAATCACCCGCCGGTCTTAAAGAAACTTCCTTATAGGTAACTAACTACGATTCTGATTGGGTGTTTTCCGCTACCTTGCCTATCAAATCTCTGATTCAGTTCTCTGCTTTATCAACTGCTGATTCTCTGTAACATAGCTTTATTTTAGTTATTGTATTCTTCACTTTTGAGTTTTTTTAATAGTTTCTATCTTCATTTTTATGTGAGTGAGTCCATCAGTGAGTAAATCCTTGCATAGGCCCTTTAAGAGAAATACCTGGGGCTACAGCAGCCCTCTGTTGTACTTGGACACAATTTCCACTGGTTTTCATAGACAGAAGTTATGGAGACTTCTCTTTCTAGCACTAGAGCCTTGGGCTGGGGAGCCCAGTGTGAGGCAGCTGAGACATCTCTCCTATTTCTATGCAGCTGAGACATCTCTCCTATTTTTTAACTGCCACATGTGGGTGTGGGACCAACTCATTCTGTGTCTCCACCCCTCCTGACAGTCTTGAGGTGGCTTCTTCAGTTTGTTCTTATTTGTAGGACTTTTGTTCAGGTAGACATCAGGCGATTTTTAATGATGGTTGTTCTGTAGTTTAGTTATAATTTTGATGTGCTCATGGGAGAAGGCAAGCATAGCATTTATGTACTCCGTCATCTTGACTGGGAGTCCTGAGATATTTTTTAGATAATTTAAAAAGTTAGTGCATACGAAACTGTATTTAGAGTTCAATATTAAAAACAAACAAACAAACAAATACTTCAATAACATAAAGGAATACAAAGTCATAGATGTTCCTGAGATTCCTTCTACACTCACAGTTTTCTATGATTCTTTAAATTTTAGAAATTAAAAATTGAAAGGGATATGGAATCATAATAAATTATAAAGCTGCCATCTTACTATTCTTTCCATTTTTATCCAAAATGTTCAATGAGAAAGAGACCATTGTAAAACAAATCCAGCCAGAAAAAAATCCAATATGAAAAGAGTCATTATTTCTAAAGAATATTATAGGTAGAAAATGCAAAATTCAAAAGAAAGAAAATAAATGGACTTCACTAAGTGTCTCAATCATTGTCCTAATGTTTATATGCAGGAATTGTAAATATAGGACTAATATAGTTCTTAATAACATTAACCAAAGAATTTCAGCATATGTTATATAGAGTAGTGACAAGAATTCTATGTTAAGAAAGAAAAAAGAGAGATGAGTTTCATCTGCAACAATAACATTTATTATATTGTATAAAATATTCTCACGTTGAGCATTTTGAGATATTAGAATGAGTTACAGGGAGAATTCATAATAGAAATTTTGAGGAAAATAAAAATTATAATTTAATATGAAACATCATTGCTTGCAAATATCTATTTAGGATAGAATTCAAAATGCAATATTTATAAGAAACATCATTTTCTTAATCTTATGAACAATTCTAAATACTTAATATGATCCTTTTTCTAAGTATGAATAAACTACAAATATTGTTTGACTTAAGGTGCCTGGAACATCTTCTCTTTATTCTATTAAAAATCAAGAATCTCCTTGTACAATAGTTTTTAGTAACAGAAGTACCTTTTCTATCTTTGTATTCCTATTATATGTACATCATTTCACATAATTTTTTAAAAGAAAATTTACTATTAGAACCACAGAAGACCAGCACAGTTGTTTGACAGGAATTATTAGTAGCTGTAGCTAAGCTAGTAGATGAAAAGAACCCAGGCTTGAATAAATCACTTTATTCTTTAGTTAAGGAAAGGAGAATTTAGGAATAAACTATGTAACATTATAATTCACATGATGCTCAGATGTTTTTCTTTGTATTTTTGTCATGGTGCTGAGCATTACAGTAACATTGTTGTTGAATGTTTTGCATTATGTGCAGGTCATTGTACTTAGACAGGTGGATCATCATTCATACTGATTGTTATCACGTTAATCTTATTTATTAGTTTAGTCAACAATCTGTTACCCACTGTGTTCCGAGAACAATGCTAGATGTGTGATCATTCTTAACAATTCATATCTCTATCTCGAAAATGCATGAGCTCTTCAATTTTATCATGTTTTATATCTTGTCTTATTTTGTAGTCAGGTGCTTTTCTAGAAAATTGAAGAAGACTTCGATAAAGTTTTCAGGCTTCAGGTCTGGGAGAGAATGAAAGCCATAGTTTTTTAAAAAATATAAACATGAGTAAGATTGTGTTAGAAAATTCCATCAGATACTTTAATGTTTTAATATCAAAATTAAATGAGATTGGAACTTTGAGTTAAAAATATTCTATTTGCTTGATCTAAGTCAAGTACTTTCTTTGATTTTCAACTAATAATTCCATCAGGAGTAACTTTAAATGTCTCATATATACTTTTCTATAATCATTCTTTATGTAGTCTTTATTTTTTATATTTTTAGTATTATTATTGTAGTAAGTTAGGGTGCTATTTTCCTAAATATACATCAGGTAATACAAAGAATATTAGGAAATTGACTATTTCTTTGAAGTACAAAATAATTTCATTTACCTATTCACAATAAAGGAGGCAGTCAGCAAATAGAAATTATTCATGGCCAAATGTTAGTATTAAGTAGTAAAGGAGAGAATTAAAATACACAGAATACTTCTACGAATACTTTTCTACTTTAAAACATAAAATGGAAATGAAAATCATTGGTATGGGACTCTTCATCCAATTTCCATGACAGTGCTCAATTCTTACCTTTTCAATTAATTTGGGATTACATTGCATAATCAGATATATAAAAGTCCATTGGAAAGCCTTTACTTCTTTATATTATTTATATTTACTTGAATTCTACCTTATGAAAGAGTGGTTAGCAGTTTAGGTTTTAAAGAAACAAATTGTTTTGGAAAGAGTAAGCATAAGATAGATACTTATTCGAGTAAAGAGGAACATTTAGGCTTGCTGATGATGGAGAGTGTAAAGTAAACAGCATTTACTGCTTACAGCATTTTTCCTTTTATGCATTCCTTTACTAACTTAAAATTTTATATAAAAACAGGACTGTTCTGGACAAGGTCAATTGTGTCTGCATTAAAAAGATAGGAACATCTGTAAATGAGAAGAGATCAACAAAAAATGCTATAATAAGGATGACAAAATAGAAGAGAAAGTATGATTTGAAATCAGCTTGACTTACTAAGCAATAATAATGCATACTTATGAAGTTAGAAAGACAGTAATTATTTTGAGGGAAAGAATAACCTCTGTTTCTGGAGATGAAAATCATTATGTATTTACATATTAGTTTAGTTTGACCTCTAAAAATCTGTTTATTACATAGCTGACTTTGTAAATTCACTCGGGTTCATGTATTCTTTATTTACTGTATGTTCACAATTATACTTAAACAAGTAATTAGAGCTTCAGGGTCAATTCAGGGTCAGGTGAAAATCATGCTAATCAAGACAATTATCTCAACAGACCTCAGTTTATAAACTGTTTATTCTCTTCTGAATCAGGAAGTTCTGTGGCAGAATTCTAGTCAGCAAAATCTGGACTCTAATGGTAAAACTTCCCCTGTATCTTACTTCGCATTCCAAAGTTTTCCTTAAAAGGACAGTTTTTAATTCAAGCTATTTTCTTAGAAGGCAATTTCTACATGTAGGAAGGTGGTATAAACTCAAATTTCAGTCTTTGATTTGATTATATTCACCTTGCCAATAGAAGAAATAGATTTGGAGGCTATGTTTCCATATATTGTGGTATAGTATAATATATTGACTCTTATTCATAAATTAATCATAATTCACATGATCACATAATACATTGAAAAGAAAATGAAAGCTTAAGGGCTGAAATAATTTTGTTCAACTGTCTCAATTTTTTATTTATTCATACTTGGATTCTAATAAAAACACAAACATTACTAATCCAGCTGTGAAAATATCATTAGAACCTACATTTATTGAGTTTCCAGATTAAGATAACATTTCTCCACATCGCATTGTACCTTGCTACTATTTTCAGTTGTTTGTAGATGATTTAACATGTGAATTTTTCTTAAGTAATACAAAAAAAATAATAATGCTTAAAATGATGAAAGAAAAGAGAAAGAAAGAAAAGGGAAGAAAGGAGAAAAAAAAACAAGACAAGAAGGGAAGAGGAGGGAAGGGAAGGGAAGAGAAGGAAAGAGAAGGGAAGAGAATTCCTGACGTTTGGGCCACTTAAATCTATGCCAGATAGCTGATAGTAGAAAAGGTTTGTAGGAGTAATGTTGCTTATGATATAACACTTGATTGAAGTACCATTTGGTGGTGTGCTGTGATTTCAGTTCAGAGTTTAAAATGTTGTTTGAAAATAATTCATGAAATATAAAAATATACATAGTGTATAATATACTCAGGTTTTATATTTTGTTATGCTATTCATACGTAAATACATCCCTAGAAACTTCAAAAGCAAAATGACAAATAAATGTATAGGAGTTCCCTCTGTACTGGAAAATTAAAAATACATATTGACCAATATCCAAAAGCAGGCCCAGTAACAGCATTATTTATTATTATTTATTAGAAGCACAGCAGCACCAAAACCATAGCAAAGAAGTACAACCCCAGCAAAGCAGCAGCTACAATTTTTCCTCTAGTTCTGTGATATTCTGGAAACATGCCTCTCCACCTTGCTAAAATGTTTTCCTATATTTTGACACAATTATTTGTAGTTAAAATATGAGAGCAACAGGAAAGACAATACTACTCTATTATCCCATCAAATATACATTGTATTATTAGTCACATCAGACTAAATAAAAAGGTAAATGTAGGTTATCTAGAAAAATGTATAGCTTATGAATATATTTCTTTATAAATATGCAAAAGGAGGAATTGCAGACAAAAAACACCATGAAATCTAACAATTTCCCATGCTCAGGGATAATACAGCTAGTATTAATTAAATTAATAGTTTTTCTTATTATATTATTTGGAAAAGATCAATATCTCTGCTATGGTCCAAATGGTAATGCCCCCCCAAATTCCTATGCTAAACTGATGCCCAAAGTGATGACTTTCAAAAGGTGAGATTTCGGGGAGGTAATTAGGTAATGAATGCAAAGCCCTCATGAGATTAGTTTCCTTACAAAAGACCTCCAGAGAAATTCCTAGCCCTTTCAGACTCATTAGAATATAATGACAAGTCAGCAACAAAAAAGAGGACTCTGAGGTGATTATGTTTGCACTCTAATTTTGAACTTCCAGCTTTTAGAACTGTGAGAAATAAATTCTATTCCTTTTGTTTATAAGCTACTCAATCTGTGTATTCTGTTATAGCAGCCTGAAAAGACTAAGACAGTCTCTTAAAGTAGCAACTTGCTCTATGGAAACAGTGTCAATTCTGTTTAGTTAAATTCTTCAGACCCTATATGTGGAAATTTTTATTTTTACTACCTACCAAGTCCTCTGGATTCACAACTCATGGTTTCCCAGGGCTCTTATTACTTCCTTATATTGTACAGTTTTAGCATCCACACTCTAAAGTGATCAATCATTGTTTGATAATTGCTGAAGATAGAAAAGGTTGTTTTCATTCTACTATATTCCACTTAGATATCTGTGATTCTTATAGGATCTGTCCACATTCACAGATTATTTACCTTGAAATTCTAAGATGTATGAACATTACTGCTTAGAGTTAAGTCTTTTTGGAGTTATAATTCTTTACAATCATGTATCTTTTGAAAATTCAAAAGGGCAACACTTTATGAATCAAATGAGATAGAGACATAGCACTAGTTAGCAAGGAAAAACAGAACCATACACAAATCTACAGTTGAAGATGAGCAGTGATTTGAGACATATCTATTAAAGCATGATATAATAATGTGCTGAATCTCAGGGTGGATAAAATCGTAGGAGGCGGCCTATGACTTTCTCTATTTGACTCGACTGATGGTTGCACATGATTTTCTTTGGTGATTTATGATTTGATATTTAATATTTAATAAATACTATAATTGATAAAATTTTGTTTTATTCAATAAAATATATTGATAAATTAGTGTATTTAGCAAGAAATTAATATAGACTAATTTCTTATGCATTCATAAGAACTAGCTCTAGTTGTAAAGTGCTAAATGTGAAAAAAATGAACAGATTAAAAAGCTAGACAAAAATGTAGGTGAATATTTACCTCATTTTAGGAGGGGAATGACTTCCTGGGTATAAAAATGATAAAATACATCATAAAAAGAAAGATTAGTAGATTTCACCTAAAAACATTAAAATCTTGTGTGAATATAAAAAATTAAAGCTACAAGTTGAAAATGAAATTACTATTGGCAATAAATAAGGCAATTAGATAATATTTGTAGTCTATGAGGATATTCTGAAGAAAATGTCAAAATCTACAATTAATGGAAATAGCATATCTGCAGATAGTTCACAAAACAAAAAATATATAAAATTTATACATTTATAAAAATACAACCAATTTTACAGTAAGGAAAATGCAAATTAACATAGAAATAAGATCAATTTTAACTCAAATTAGTGATAATTAACAATATTAATTTTTTTATTTTATTTTTTATTTTTTGACCATTATTCAATTTATTTATTTAATGTATTTTAATAGTTGAAATAAATACTCATTCAATTTTTCTAGACAATATAAATTTTTAAAACTTGAATGAAACAGGTTAACTCACAATACATGTTAGAAAATAAAATAATTAAAACTTGAAAAGCAATTTGTTATTTACACAAGATTACTGTTACATTCTTTAAAAGGGAAAGAAAAGCAAATTCCTTGTCCCATAGGGAAGAAAAGTTCCTATCGCAGTCTGCAAAAGGCAGTCTTTTTAGTAGATTCAAAAATTAAAGAGCAATTCTTAACATGCAAATCTGTACTGCTTATATTTCAGTGGTATTTGGGCCTCTGAAATTATGTCTAAGCTACTTTCAGAATAGACCCAAAGATAAATCTAATTCCTCTCTCTCTCTCTCTCTCTCCCTCCCTCTTTTCTTTCACTCTTTCACGGTGGTGGTGAACCAGAGAGTTAAGAAACTAGCTCTGCAGGGTAGAATGAACACACACACACACACACACACACACACACACCACAGTTTGGATTCTTTGGGAGCAATTGAGCAATTAGGGGCTAATTTCCAGTGTCTAAGTTCCTGAGTGTGCTCACAAAGTAATTAATATTTATGATAACTTCTTGTTCTTGCTCTGTTGGTTTGCTTTTCTTCCTTCTCTTCTGATCAGTTCATTGTAGTGGGTGGCACCTTCTCACAGATAAATGATAGACATAATTTTAAGAAGAGAAATGATTTTTAAATATTTAGAATCTTAACATAGAGTATTATAATTCTTTCTTGGAGACTCTTTTGGAAGTGTTAGAGTTGTAGTGTTTGCAAGGGCATGCTTATGGAGAATGAGAAAGATGGAAGTAGATTTTAATTTGGTAATTGTTGAGGTAGAGTCAGTAGCTTTTATGCCTCATGAAACATTTTCATAGTTAGAACAAGCTCTTTCATATCTAGTACAGAAAGAACTATCTAGAAGAGAAAGAATATTTATCTTTGCAGAAGACACATGTCTCTCAAAAGATAAAACATTGTATTTATTTAAAAATTTATATATTTTTATTGTGTTCTTTTGTATTGTATCCTTTTGAATTTAGGTTCTATCACTTAAAGGGCTGTGAGCTCATACAAGTTTCTCTTGCACATGTTTCCTAACTGTAAAATGATGATAACATCCCATTGGGCTGTCATAACAATTAAGTGAAATGATGCATTATTATATTTAATGTAAATGGAAACCACATGATAAATAATAGATGCTACTTTTATTACTATGATTGCTATTATTGTTATTACTATTTGTTTATGAAAGAACAGTGGGAGATTTGAAGATAGTATCTGATGTCTCCCATAAAGTAGTTTAAATTACTGGGGTACCTGCTGTAACAAGGAGCATAGACAGGTTGTATTAACATGAAATTAATCATAAATTAAGTAAAGTAATGAACTAACTAGCATCACATTTCCAAATTGTAACATTTAAAAATAATAATTTTCAACTGTAAGATTCCTCTAGAAGAATGCACCATTTTGTGTTCAAAGGGCTGTTTGAATTTGGATTAGACTTAACGGTGGATTTTCCTAAGTAGACAATATATAATCTTTCAACACGCTTAATGCTCCTAAGTAAAAGTCCCAAACTGTAACAATTATAAAATTATATTAGCTCATTTGGATAGCGTTTTTTTTCTGATTAGAAAAGCAATATATATTTCTTATAAACATTTTTGAAAACACCAAATAATTTCTGTTAAAAAAATAAAAAGGCTGAACAAGAGGTACTCAAAATCCCATTTTCCAAATATAATCATTGTTAATATTTGATATACTTTCTTTTAATATTTTTATTAGGTACATGTCACAAAAATTTAAATATGCAATTACATCTATGAATACAAATATTAGTGTCTACCTTATAATAGATCGTTTAAATCGATTAAGATTCACAGAGCTATGTACTGTGCATTTTAAAGAGAAGAAATACAAAGATATGAGTGACATAAAGATAAGACTCATATAATGTTATAATCATGCATATAACTTGGCAGTGACTAAGATGTAAACATAATAATACATAGTTCTAAGGGATAGAAATGAGTAGTAGAAAATAAATTTAAATTGAGTTGAGGTAGATGTATCAGGAACAGAGATTCCACACCAAATAATTCCAAAGATGGAGAGCTAATTACAGGGTGAAGGAAGACCTGAAGGGCAAACAGTATAGCGATCCAATCCAGAGATTAGTTAAAGGATTAGGACACTATTCTCTCAGGATTGTAAGGGAAATGGAGTCAGCACGGGCTAGAATTTGGGATCACTGGAGAACTAGTTGTAGCAAGGCATGTACAGCAATGAAAAATATTTTTAAGTTTATTTAATATTTAACTTTATGTAATATTTAATTAACATTTACATCTTTGAGGTCATAATATGTGTCAGTCTCTTGCAAGAGTTAAATAGGTTTTGACTTGTTTCATCTTCAAAACAACACAAAGATAAAATCAAATTAATTATCTCCATATTAAAGTTAAGAAATTAAAGTTCCAGAGAGTTTTACTTGCTAAAGTTTACACAGATCTTAAGTGGCAGAGTTGGGATTCAAATTCAAGTTATTTTGTTTAATGTATTGATTACTGACTTCATTGCAATAAGTTGTGGATATTTATCCAATTGCAGTTAATTTAGCATTTGCTTTTAAGCAAGATATTTAGTTAAATTTAAACTGTTATTTAGTTGATTGTAGGAGCAACTAGTAAATCACAATTTTAAAACCTACATAGATTTACAAAAATAATCTAATATCTTTTAGTGTCTTTATTGTGGAAAATTTCTTTAAGGTAAAAGAGTAACCAGGGAGGTCATGTTGCTCAGAGTGCACTTCTGGAAATTCTTTCTTGCTGAGTTGCTTCGGTGCATGGAGGAACTGTGATCTGAAAACGAGGAGAGTAAGCGTGATTACTAAACCCAGGTAACCCTAGGGCCTTTCCCCTCTGTGAATTATAGAAAGCTGGGTCTTGTTTTCCAGCAATTGTTGAAACTAGTGAGCAGAGTAACAAGGTACCTCTAGCACCTCATCTTAAAAGGATGTAATTATAGAAGTTCTTGAAATCCTACAGACCTAAATTGGTATCAATAGTCTCTAACTAAACCTCTAACTTTCCTAGTGAGAGACTTAAAAGACAATCCCTTTGTACTTGAAGATTATTAAATTCAATAAAATGCTTACTATGAATTCTTAAAATGTTGCTGGCATACCTTTATATCCATTATTATTTTCAAAATTTTCTCTTGACTTGTCTTCTGACTGTAGATCTTTTGCTTTTTGCTATCGAGAAAACAAAATTAACAGGAATGAAGAAAGGAAGAGATAAAGAGAGAGATTTGTAGCATTACGGAACAAAACTAAATGCTAACTGTGACAAAAAGGTTGTTATGGATTTCATCTCCCGTCTGGGTTAGAAGTTTCACTTACTCAAAAATTTTTGAGGCAATTGGATATTTAGATAGCTCAAAATAAAGAAACTTTCTATCTTCCTCAAAGAATGAATTAGGTTCTGATTAATGAATAGCAAAGAGCTAGATAATTTTATTTTTATACTAAATTTTGTGGCATTGAACATTCTTGATAGAAAAACCCATCATGTGAAATACCTCCTGTCTTCAGAAATAGAATGATTAAAAATGCTTCTGAAGAGAAAAAAACATTAGATTTTAAATAACAGAAAATATTTTTTTCGGACAATTTATCTTTCTTTACAATTGTTTATTGAATAAAGTCAGAATAAAAATAGCATTGCATATTAGAATTATCTTTTCAGAAAAGGATCTTTTGAGGAAATATTGAGGGAAGAATACAAAAGAGCAGACGAGGAATTTGAAAATAGCATTATGGTGACACATTGGACAGCCATTTGAAAGCAAAAAATGTATAATCACTGATTGTTTTTTGTTTTAACTTTTTTGTTGGAAAATATGGGGAACTAGATATGCTTGAAAGTGATTATAATATAACCTGAAGATAATTAAAAATCTGAAAATAAAAGAGCTAAGGCAGAAAGTAATAGGGATGATCAAACGCATAAAAACAATTATTGTCCCAGAAAAGGATAACAGATGAAAAATTAAAAAGATAGTTAAACACAAATTCTAATGGTTTTAAGATCAATTTTGTGTTTGTTTGTTTTGTTTGGAATTTGTCCACCTTTTTATTCATTGTGGTATAAACACACAGATATTGCTTTTTAGTGTAAAGGGGGCATACTCTTTGGACATGAGAAACAAGAACTCTAAATAAAAAATTAGGGAAAAAATGCACTTATCCCATTCTCCTTTCTCAGAGGCAGAGTAAGGCTCATGCCTTCATTTAGGCCAACCTGTGTACAATGAAAATTGTGTTGATTCAGTGTCATTGACTCCCTCAATTAGTTATTTGAGACAGTTGTTTAAATGCAGAGAAATTGGACTGTGGACTGAACTTCTAAGATTCATTCTTGCCTTGTCAACCTCTACGAGGATATTTAGATTCAACTATTAGCAAATAATGCAGAGCATTCTGAAGCATTCAAGATCAATTATTTTTAAAACTGTATTTATATTTTGAGAGTGAAAATATTCCTTCCTACTCACTAACAGTAGTTAGGGCAATGCTCAAGTTAATACTGAACCGTAAACTTTAAAAGTTCATTGGGTATTTAATTAAAATACATGATGTCAGTATGTAGGAATAATCATTATAAATAATTTGTAAACAAGACTAAATTTTAATTAAAAAGATTAAATTATGTTCATAATATTACTTGAATTTGTGGATTTTAAAATATGTTACTCTCTAAAATAATGTTTTTTCCAAAATTAATTCTAGAATTAAATATATTTTTATAATTTCTAAATTCTAACTGAGATTCAGATGAGATATGGTAATATAATAAACTGTCATGTTAAGACTTAACTACATTTTTTGTAAAAAGAAAATTTGGTTCTCAAAAAAACCAGTTTAAATATATATAAAGTAGACAAGATTATTCAAGTAAAATAAATTTTTATTCTTATTGATAACAAGAATATAAATAAAAGTCTTATATTTAAAATGACTAACAGTCGTATTTCTTAAAGCTCTAGAGACTACAAATAAAGTATGATATACAAACAACCTGGTATAATACTTGGCACAGAATAATTATTTAATGATTAGTTGATAAATATATTGATTAATATTGGTGTGAGTATATCTACGTATATTTATGTATCTGCAGACAACATTTACTTATATACTGTGCATAAAGCTTATATAATATAAACATACATATGTATGTATACACACAGGCATATACATTATTTTAATTTAAACTTTTAAAGAGCACTAAATATTTGTGTTGTATATATGTTTCCTATGTAGATTTTCTATGTAGAAAATATTTAGGTTCTAAATATCAGGGGTTGCACTTATTCAACACTGTACTCTTCTAACCCTAGTGCCTGGCATAATTTAGTACCTGCTTTACCATACTGATGGATGAATTTTTAAAATGTGATGCAATATTTGAATAGGCACACTTTTATTAGGTATCTCAATATCTTTCATATACAATTAATACTGTCCTATCTCATTGTCTTTGCCTGTCTTTCCCATCACGCCATCAATATATGTCTCATCCATTAAATCTCACACATCGTTTTTTAGCAAATGTGGCCTCTCTTTCTAAAATCAAGCTTTCTTTCTCTGTTAAGCTTCTTTGTGCATAGTGTCTTCTTTTTCATTAAATGTATGGTACCTATAAGCTACCACACTCTGTCATCTCTTACATTGCATTATTAACTCATATAATTATTTAATTTCTGGTATAATTATCTCTAGTTTTTGAATAGAATTTGAAGTTCTTTGAGAGCAATTTGGAACATTTTTTTTTTTTGCACACCTGTTTTAATTCTTTCAATAGCTGCTCAATAAGTATCTAGTGTCTTGGGAAATTTCCCAAAACAGAAAATTATTTATCAATATTATTTGATGGTGTGATGAAATTGTCACTCTCACATACTGCTTGCAAGAGATGAGTTTAAAAAAAATCTACATTTTAGTTCAGTTAAGTAAGTATTGTTGATAGATAGGCCTCTCTGAAAACCTCTGCCTCTCTTCATTCCAGCCTCAATGAAGCATCTCTCCATGTGTTCCTATGGTAAAGGATACATAATCCTAGCATTTACCTGTATCTCTCAGTACTCTTTGATAGTGAGGACAGGGACATTTTCTTGCTTAGCCCAAGCCTTATATAACATTCATTGACTAAATATCTCTTTAATGGATTATAAAAGTTATATAATTTCATTACTTTAATTTTCTTTTATTACAATAAGAACAAACAAATATTTTAAGATCACATTCATGATGATGATCAAAATAATTATTTTTTGACAAGCGGACTTTTTGGTATCTTCGTTATCTCTTATTTCATGTAGTAGAAATCATCTGAATGTATATAATTGTTTTGATCTAGGGAGTATATCCTTGCTATGGTTTACTATGATTACTATACAGAAGATAATGACAATTTTCTCTTAAATAGTGAAAAGGATTTTATACCAAAGTAAAAACGGCACCCATCAGGAGGGGACAAGCTGATTTCCCACATGTAGTAGCACTGTCTGCCAGCAGAAAGTTCAATTTCAACCTGTCAACATGTTTGTCTAAAGAACAGTAGCTATATAATCATTTGAGCATTTTATTGCATTTTTTTCTTTAATAAAAATGAGTAACACTAGTGACAAGTAGTATATCTATCTCATAATTTGAATGAAATTAAACAAAAATAAGGACACTATGCTTTTCAAATCTTTGCCCCAGTCAGATGATGCTTGGGATTAACCATATATGTTTCTTTGTGAAAAAAAGAAAAAAAAAGGATTATAGAACATATGTGAAATAATAAAGAATTATTATCAACAATCGTGTCTAAAATTAGGTTTAATTAAGGATTTTGTAATATTTTTAAGCTATCTGGAAACGAAATCTCTTTTTGCCTTCCAAATTTGTTGTGCAATGTTAACTAGTCTTTCAAGAAAATTTTGAAAAATTTATTATTATTACAATTACAAAATTTCAGAAAATGCATTATCTCTTTGTCTAGCCTAGCGTTGGGCCTCAGTAAATGTTTGTGGAGTAACCAACAGAATACATGTTTACTAAATAAATAAATTAATGGAAAATAAAAATGATAAAGTCTAGCTTTTTCTATAAATGGGAGCAGAGTCATTGAAAAGGTATGAGTTGCAGCTTCAGTGCATAAACTCCCTGTGAAGCTGTTCTCATTCCAGAAAATCCCTCATTCTAGGTTTGTTCCTCTTTCTTCATATATAGAAACTTACATTCACCTCGTTTTAGCATATAGTAGCTTAAATTGTAATTGCATGTCTTTTTCCTTAGTAAGACTGAATATTTTGTGAGAGGAGCCAATTCTGTATTTCTACATGTATTCTTAACACCTAAAATAGTAGCACATATTTAATAGATGTTAAAAAAAAATAGAGGAAAGATTCAACAAGCTCATAGAAACATTTTCACATTTTTGCTGTGAAGTATGAGACAAAGTTTAGAAAATAAGACAGCTCATATTACATAGGAAATGTATGTCTTACAAGCGTTGCTACTGTTTCTTTCATTCCTGTCTGTGTAAATGTTGGCTTACATAATTCAACAGGGTATGTAAGAATAGCTGTGTGGTTTGTGAGAGGAAAATATTTTAGATAATTAAATTAATTTGTAGCTTTGACAAGGTGAATGATGTATTCTAATCTTGGTAACTGATTATTGCAAAATAATCATGATTCTATAATATGCTAAAGTATTTGCTTGAAACTAATTGTTTTGAACTTTTTATTTGTACCTGACGAGCTTCCTATGAATTATTAAAAGGCTAAGCAGAGGAAAATTGTTTAGTTAGCAAATTAATCTATAATGCATAAAATGCAAGCTACTGAAAAGCATAAACTTTCGCTAAAGATTTTAGGTCACCACATTCTATATTTTGATCTCCATGACATTCAGATAACTGGTTGAAATGTTAAAAATTCAGTCAATGCTGAAGTTGTTTATAACTGTGTCATGCCAAACATCTACTTTGACATTTTGGACTGAATTGACTGAATTGATCATTTGTGTTGACATCAGGTATATACACTGATAGTACCTCAGATACAATCACACATATATAAACACACATGCATGTATGCACATTAAACAGTGGCAGTTTTTCTGCTTTATAATCAATTTTATTCATTGTAGGATATTACAAAAGTCCATGTAATTGCAAACATAACTGGTTTGTGGCATGAGGCAGTCTCCTAATGTTGCAGCTAGAAGGCAATTTTTAAACTTTCTGTTAATTTTAATTTTTGTACATAGAATAATATACTAGGTTGATTCTCTGCTTTGTTTTTTTCTTTTCATTAGTTTTAGAAATTAAAACTCCTCTGTTAGTTGCAGAAATAGCTTCTTTTTGGTAATTAAATCCTCATCCAGTACATGAATGAAAATTCCAAATTCACATCTTTTGTGAAATGTTTTTTTCCCCAGTGCCTGAGTGCCTTCTAGTGGAGAACCTGTCTTGACAAAGGGGCATGACTGGCTTCTGTTTTGCTCTGCTTTCTCTCCCTCTAGCGTGCTACTGTTCCTGACTCCTCCAGACTTGGGCCAGATTAACAGATAAAAAGATCAAGCTCTTAATTAGCTGGATCAATTGCAATCTGGGATCTCATTCTCTGTGTAACAGATAGAAAATTTCCAGTTTTTTGTTTCATGAGTGTTCTTGTGCATTACTCAGAGATTATCCTTAGGGGACTGACTGCTGATATCTCTGATGTGAGCCTGCCTTCTCTTTATGTGGCTGCATTGCCCTCTCCCTAGCCCTTCTAGCTGTGCTCCTTTCATTGTGCTCCTTTAACAGCCAGTCGTCTTGGTGGTGTCTCTTATAAGGTGACTGCATTCAGACTCCCTTTTACAGGGTCTACACTTGGATCCTGGGAAACACTGGCCTTTGCCTAGATGTCAGTGAAAGTGCAACATCATTGAGAGCAGCACTACACTTTTGTTCCTTACCAGCCATAAGAGGCTGCAGCCACATAACCTTGCCTCTTGACTTATGAAGTGAGTATCAAATGGCAGTTGTATGTTTTCCAAATTCTAGGTCACTTATTTCAGTGATTCCTATGAAGCTCCTCTTGCTGGAGGCAGAGAAGCCATCTTTATGTTCAGAGCATACCAACAAGTCTCCAAAAATATTACTCGCTTCCCCCAGCCTCCTAAACACCAAGCTTTTTCATTAGCCATAGCTGGGTGATAGGCCAAATATAGCAGAACTGGTTTTGGATGATGACTTTTGCAAATCCTGCAAAAGAGGTGCAACAACTCTTAAATATGCATAAGTAGAAAAAAAATTGAATGTCTATTTTTAGAATATGGACCCTCTTTGAAAATACTGAATAAAGAGGAAATCTCACATTTAATATATAATATATAATTACATAAAGAATAATATTAATTTCTAATATATTTCTTTTTCAACCCATTGATTATTTCATAGTGGGCTGTTTAATTCCGCATACTTGTGAATTTCACAAATTTCCAGCTGATTCTTCTCTCTCTCTCTCTCTCTCTCTCTTTTCTCTGACATCGCTCTGGAGCATCAGTTGTTTTATACTCCGATCCAATTAAATTTTGACACCATTGCAGAAGTAGTTTTTGAAACCATTTCTTAGGATTTGTTCTGAACCTAGAGGACAGTTCTTAGCTATATCATTCCTGGGCAAATGTTCTCTTTTATAAACTAGCTACCTTACAGTTTCGTTTAGTTTGTTTGTTTGTTTGTTTGTTTGTTTTTAATCTCATTGAGCTGCCAGCTTCTTCTTAAGTGCTTACCACCTAAATCTCCATTGTGTTTGAGAATACCCTCAGGCTAGAATTTATCCATACTCAGTTCTAAATAAAGGCAATTCCTTTGAGGGCGAGCTTCAGTGCATTTGTTCCTATGCAATCTTTCTCCTTGAGCAAAATTTCTGATTCACCTCCCCAAAGAGAGGGGCAGGACAGTGGCCAGCTTCTTCTAAGTGACATCCCTCCATCATGAACAAGATCCCAAGTGAGATCAGTATTGTCTGGTCTTCCCAGCTTTCCTCTTCTCTGTGGAAACTTCTAACATTTTGGGAAGTTAGAGTGAGGGTTATTGGGACCCCTTGGCCTGCGGTGCCTGGGATAGAATCTTGGTGTCTAAATGTTAGGTAGTCAAGCATGAGTGACAGGAGCCAAGGCCCAGGTCTGTAACCATAGAAACTTCCTTTGAAGATCTTTCTTAAAGACCTCCTGGAAATATCTCCCTTTTAGGGTTATAAATTACTCCAAATCCTAGAGCACAAAGGCTATAAAAGCTGCTGGCCGAAACCAGCATCACATGCATGCGCAGAAAGTACTGTCCATAACTTCAGCCTGATTAAACTTTCATTATAATCTCATGACTATGCCTGGAAGTTTATGAATCTAATTATAATGGACTGAATTCTGTGTAAGCATGTGCGCAGTGGCAAAAATTTGTATAGCAGCCAACTGTCAGTCAAGATGACCTCACATATGGATCATCTAGAACCTCCCATCACGGCCCAAATATAAACAGACCTCCCCATTTCTGTGTTGTTACCGTTTCTGGCTGAAAATCCACTCCTCCCTTGGGGTGTACTATCTTATCTCTTCACCTTTCAAATTCTACAGGGCTGCAGCCTAACCTAGCTCAGCCCATCTCCTTCTAAAATGTACTTTCAATAAATCTTACTTTTTCTAAATCTCGCTGACCTGTAATTCCTTGCTGCATCTGCAGGGAAGAACTGAGGGACAACCCAAAATGCCACCGTCCCCAGTCCTCCTACTCCCCCACGTCACTGGGGCAAGGCCGGATTTCACCTTACCCCAGTGGTGACACTATGAACAGGCACTAAGTGGAAGAATGGAACCTAAGACATCTTAGTCAAACCCACGTAGAATTTAGCCTCTGTGAAACAGAGCATAGAGGATGAGAAATGCTGGTAACCTGCTTTTTCTGGTGAGATACAATAGTCATGGACAGGGCATGAGAAGAGGAGCCGTGTCCTGTCCACGTCTTTTGAAGTAGAGATTCTGTCACGCTGATCTGGGGCAGCAGAGAAGGGCATAGCTCAAATCTGAAAGATCAGCTGCTCTTACTGAGATTCAGTAGGTTTTCACAATTAGATATTTCTTCATTGGCACCCATTCCCTTGTAACATTTTTTCAGAGTTTTCAAATGTTTTTTTTGTTTGTTTTATTTTTAAGTAATTTTTATCATTTAACATACATATTTTTTTATTAGAGAACAGAATTGCAGATCTACATACACATGCTTCCATTCTGAAGTAAATCTTTCTAGAAATATTTGTTCTGACAGTGAAAACCAGAAGATACTTTATTTTATGTAATTTGACTTACCCCATAACAATGGAATGATGTCATCTTATTTACATTTCTGCCATGTATGCTTGGAAATATAATAAATTTAATACACAAACATAAATATATTTCTTGTTCTCATAGTATATTTAACATGGTTAAATTATCCTTTTATTTACTTTCTATTTCTATTTATTTCTATTTCTATTTATTTAATCCCTATTTCTAGTTTGACAGTGTTATCAAAAGTCTATTTTTAAGGCATGCATTAAGTCTAGCTATGTGTAGAAGGTGAGTTTGCATGAAAAAAATATTTTCTGCTACTAATTACAAATATATATATACACACACACACATACATATATTTCTTTCTATGATTTAGATTTTCTTTCATGTCTCAATTTAACAGCCCTATTGTGTGAAATCTTTTAAGAGGTATATTAAATTAGTTTTTATGTATCATATCATTCTAATTCTGAGGAAGGGAAACTACATTTTCTGGCAGTAAATTCTCAGAAGAATATAACTCAGGAATTTCTAGGATAAATGTTCATTGCCTCATTTCTTCTTCTGTTAAGTGGAGATAATTGTCAGTGTTGTTTTGAAGATTAAATTAATACATGCAGATATGCCTGGCATATAACATGCACTCAATAAATGTATTTTTGCTATAATTATTGTTGTTATTGTTTTGAACTAAGATAACTTGGCAATGAAACACGGGTTTTCCAATAAGACATTTTTGTCAGTATAAATTTTGATTTTAAAACATGAAGAGAACTTCATTTTCTTTTCACTATAAACAGTAAGTTTCCTGGGAGTGTAGAGATAAAAATTATCATCGGCTCATATTCACTTCTTCACAAAGAACAGTTTTTGATATACTCACCCACTGATTTAAAAGTTCACTTAAATTCACAGGAATGTAGTCATTTCTTTGATTCCAGTTCACATCAGGAGGCCATCTTTTGATAACTGCCATTGCTTAGCTTTGGAGCTGAATAGAGCTTCTTTTTAAATGCTACTTCATTCCTGTTTCTAATCTGTTTTCTATGCTGATCTCTTTGAGATTAAACAATCTTAAATCAAAAGACTTATTTGTTTGAGCTTATGGAATAGGCTGAAATTATTTAAGTGTTACAGGCTTCTTTTGTACTCAGCATCTGAACATTTTAGAAAAAGAACTGATGAGTACAAAGGGACAATGCAAACATCAAATATGATAATAAATTTTGCTTATGGCCAAGTTTGATACTGGATTGTACATAATGTAATAACATACTTCCACCCCCCATCTCCCTTTGCACAGCTACTGGATATTTTGCAAGATCCTAATATAGATAAGTTATAAACTGAGGGGGTATTTGTTAAAAAAAAAAAAGTATGATTTAATGAGACAACATTCATGTTTCAAAAAGATTAAAATAATAATGTAAAACATCACTCTATAGTTGTGGAGAGACAATCTGAGATATATTTCATAATCTAATTATGCATTATAAAGAATGATCACATATTTATACTAGTATTTCAAAAAATAAAATGATATTCAAACAGAACATACAAAATATGGCAGGGGTAGGCTTACTCCCATTTTAAGAAAATCTTGTGTCTAAAAACCAGCCTACATATTATGAAAGAAGTTACAAAGTGGTCAATTTGACATGGTATCTTCAGAAATTTCATGGAGCTCAATGAGCAGGAATCACTAGAGACTGAAATTCTTTTAGATGTGGTTCCCTGGGGAACAGTCTGTGGCAAACATACATCCTAAGGTGTTAGTAGGATGTAAAATCCCAGAGCAGAAAGATTGAGAAGAAAAAGGGAAATGAAGTGGGAAGTATAGAAAGCAAATACAAGGTGGTGTGTTCCCAAGCTGGCCAGAGCTTCACAAGAAAATGAGACTGCTTCTTCCAGACAGGTCATATGGAACCACCATGCTGCAGAACAGTTCATCAAGGAGTGGAAGGAAGAGAAATAGATCTGTCAGTTCTTTCTCATCTCCATATTTCATCGCCAGAGGCATTCATCTTATCCCCCACCTACATGTGCAGTTTGTGTTACCTGGTACCTTTGGCCACCGACTGCAGAAGCCAGATTTCATGCCCACGTTGATATAGTTCATCATATCCCAGAAGTAGTAAAAGAGACCATTAGCTTCTCTGAGTTCAGTAAGTCAGACTTCCTGCAGATTCCCAGCACTTTCTTGAAGTGTCACTGAGAGCCAGCAGTGATAGGAGGTAATACAATAGCAGCAGTAACCAGCAGGTCTCCAAGAAGCTGCCAAGGCCCAAGGAGCAGATGGATTCAGCAAATCTGAGTGTCTCAACTGCGTCAGATATATGAAATTAAACAGAAATTGAATAATTACAGATGTAACAATTTAACAAACATTTTGCTCACTTGCTATGTGTCACATATGATGTTGGATTCTAGTAAAATCATCAAAAAATAAAACTAAGTGTTGACTTCAAAAGGCTCGCAGCCTTTTAAAAATGATAGGCATCCAAACAACCTAGTACCAAGCAATACCAGAAGCCAATAACAAAAATATCATTTTGCTATAGTGGTGTTTTTAAAAGTAAAATATCTAGTTTTCAAAGAGGAGAAGATGCCTAATATAACTCGAAAACAATGGTTATAAATTTTCCAGGTTGAAAGGTATGACAAAGTGTTTCAGGTTTCTGAGTTCATCTTAATTTTGTTATTTTTTAATTCTAGGGCCTCAGAGAATGATTTATTTTCAAGGATTTTTTGCCTTTTTTAATAAAATAAAAGGACTTGGATTAGAGAATATCTAAAGTTAATTTAGTCCCCAATTTTTAATTTCTGTTTTAGGAATATTTCTCTGCAATCCACGATCATGAGTTGTACCTAATGCCCCATACTATACCTTTATATTTTGTCCTACTTACTTTATCTTTGAAAATATGACAGCTTTTAACATGAAAATATTTCTTCTTCTTGTTTTCAAATGTTGCAGCTCATCACTTTTCACAGTAACCATTCTTCGATATGAGTCTTTAATACTAAATCAGCTTTTCTGCCTTAGAGCAGGGGATTTAGCATTTGCTTACCTGGCCTTTGATTAATGTCTAGACAAGCTCCTAATACTCTTCAAATAAACTGAACTTTCCTTTATTGTCTTGTTAGGTTTTCTTATAGATGATCTTTTACTCTTTTATTTTCTTTATCTTTCAAATTCAATTTTCAGTTATTCTGCAGCTATTCAGGAAAGAGGATTTATTTTCTCTTTGAGCAGGTGCTTCTTTGTTGATGATTTAGTTATACATTAGATTAGCGGTTGTTACAAACAATGTTAAGATAGGTAATGTCTATGTAGGGTGAGATAATTTGAAGTGGTTTACTGACAATTCTTTTTTTATTGTCTCTCAAAGTTGAAAGACCTGGTTTTACAATAGAGCTGTATATAACACTCATGATGGAAAACCAACACAAAATTTCCACACATAGTAGTTATAAGGTTTTTGTATTTAGTAAAGCTGGCATATGTGCTTCCACAGCATCAAGTAATATTGGGCATCTGTGACCTATAAATGAATTGCTTCTGAAGATGACAAAGTCTCCCTAGGAATGAAGTATCTGATAAGTGCAGTGTGAGAACTATTTTCAGCTCATGTTTGGTAAATTATTTCATAAAATTCACTTAGTGATTGGGTAAATTCTTCTTGGCAGGGGAAAAACGAATACTGAATTACAAAGAACAGCTTCCCTGAGCTTTTTTTTTTTTCTCAGAAGGTATTTGCTTTTATGTAGCATTCAAGCATGGAAATTAGGATTAAAGATCTGACAGTATTTAGATAAAAATTCCTGGTGCTATTTTCTGCAATGCATACAAACCAAGAACAATAGAATTATATACGTCATCACAATAGACATCTAATTTCTGGAGATAGATATTACCAGATACAACATATAGCCTAAGATATAGTAGATTTTAAGAAATACTGATAAAATTTTGGTGAGCTATTATGGAAAATAGCAGTGAGTTTCCTTTAAAAAAATTAAAAATAGAACTATCATATGATTCAGCAATCTCACTACTGGGCCTACATCCAGAGGAAATGAAATTAGTATCTTGAAGAGATATATGCACTCTTATGTTTATTGCAGCATTATTCACAGTAGCCAAATATGGAAACAACCTACAACCTAGGTGTCCTTCAGTGGATAAATGGATAAAAAAAAAAATGTGATATATATACACACATACACAATAGCATATTATTCAGTCATAAAAAGAAGAAAATTCTACAATATGCAACAACATAGATAAAACTTTAGGGCATTATGCTAAGTAAAATAAGCCAATCATAGTAAGACAAATACATGATTCTACTTATATGAGGTATCTAAAATGTGTGGCACAATCTCCAATTACCCTCGAGGTGCCTCTCCCTGTCTTTCAGGTTTCTTTCACACTCCCCTCCCCCACCCATATGAATTTAGCAAGTAATGTGAAGTAGTACTTAAAGAAGCAGCTGGATTATCTGGCATCTACTACCCCCTCACTGCAAACCCCTAACTATTTTGCAGTTCACAGCATCGAACATTTCTATGAAAAACAAAAACTAATACAACATTTAAGAACTCTAGGGGTTTTTTTTCCCCCATTCTACCCTTCATCCCTGATGATCAACAGACTGTAAGAGCATTGCTGCTTGCATCCTTAAATGTACACAGAAAGAAGTTTTACAGCTTGGGAGGGACCTGCCCAAATGTATAAATATGTTCCTGTTAGGCTGGTGTCTTCTCTTTCCTTATACCTTTCCTCTCTCCCTTACGATCTGTCCCAGCAGATATCATCAAATCAGAATTCCTGCCCAGGTATAGGACAGACACCAACATTCCAAGATTGGAAAGAAAAAAATAAAACTTTATAGATGACGTGATCGTCTATGTAGAAAATCCAGAAAAACAACAAAAATACCCCTGGAACTAATAAGCAAGTAATAAGGAAAGTTGCAGGCTATGAGGTTAATAACTACAATACATCAATTTCCTATAAATCAGCAGTGAGCAAGTGGAATTTGAAATTAAAAATACAATTTAATTTATACTAGCACCCTCATAATAGAAATATTTAATGTATCAATCCAACAAAATATATACACAATCTATATGAGAAAAATGACAAAATTCTGATGATCAAAATCAAAGAACTAAATAAATGGCGAGATATTTAATGTTTATGGATTGAAAAACTCACTATTATCAAGATGACAACCTGACATTGGCAAACTCATTCTAAAGTTTATATGGAAAGGCAAAAGGCTCAGAATAGCCAACACTATATTGAAGGAGAAGAACAAAGTTGGAGGACTGACATTATCAACTTCAAAATTTACTATAGAACTACAGTATTCAAGACAGTATGGTAGTGGTGAAAGAATAGACAAATAGATCAATGGAAAAGAATAGATAACCTAAAATTGAGCCATATAAATATAATCAACTGATCTTTGACAAAAGAACAAAGGTAGTACAATAGAGCAAAGATAACCTTTTCAATGAACAGTACTGAACAACAACACAGCCATTCGCAAAAAATTTAATTTAGACAGAGACTTTACACTTTTCACAAAACTAACCCAAAATGAATTACATATTTAAATATAAAACACAAAACTATAAAACTCCTAGAAGATAACATAGGAGAAAATTTAGATGACCTCAAGTATGGCAATGCCTTTTTACTAGATATGACACAAAGGCATGATACATAGAAGAATTAATTGATAAGCTAGATCACCTTAAATTTAAAAACTTCTTTTCTGCAAAAGATATTAAGAGAATAAGAGGACCAATCACAGACTGGGAGAAAATATTTGCAAAAGACAAATCTGATAAAGAACTGTTACCTAAAATATACAAAGAACTCTTAAAACTCAACAGTAAGAAGATGAACAATCTGATTAAATAATGGGCTAAAAGCCTTGACAGACATCTCACCAAAGAAAATATATTGATGGTAAATATTCATATAAAAAGATATTCTACATCATCATCAAATGTCATCAGGGAATTCAAATTAAAACAATATCAAGATGCAATTATACATCCATTGGAATGATCAAAATCTGGAACACTGAGAACAACAAATGCTGGTGAAGATATGGAGCAACAGAAACTCATATTTACTGTTGGCAAGAATGCAAACTGGTACAGTTACTTTGGAAGATAGTTTGGCAGTTTCTAACAAAACAAAACATACTCTTACCATACAATCCAGTAATCACACTTGTTGGTGTTTACCCAAAGGAGTTGAAAATGTACGTCCACACAAAATAACCTGCACACAAATGTTTATAGAAAGTTTGTTTATAATTATCAAAACTGGAAGCAGTCAAGATGTCATTTGGTAGGTGAATGGGCAAATAAACTGTGGTACACCTAGACAATGGAATATTATACAACACTAAGAAGAAATGAGCTATTAAGCATTGAAAAGACATCAAGGAAACTTACATACATATTACTAAGTGAAAGAAGCCAATCTGGAAAGTCTATATACTGTATCATTTCAAATACATGACATTCGGAAAAAAGAGAAAACCATGGAGACAGTAAAAATAGCTATGGTTGCCAGTGGTTAGGAGTGGGAGGGTTGAATAGGTGGAGAACAGAGGATTTTTAGGGCAGGGAAAATTTTCTGTATAATAGTGTAATGATGATACATTGTCTAAACCCACCAAGTGTGAACTCTAAGGTAAACTATAGACTTTGGGTGATTATGATGTGTCAGTGTAGTTTCATCAACTCTAACAATTGTACTATTCTGGCGGGGGATGTTGGAGAATGCTATGCATGTGTGGGAGCAATGGGTATATGGGATATCTTTGTACTTTGTATTTTTCCCTCAATTTTCTGTGTACTTAAAACTACTCTAAAAAATAAAGTCTTCAAAAATAAACATATATGTATTCATATACATATATATACATGAATCTATCAATACCTTCAACACCATTATAATAATACATAAAATGTAAAAAATCCTTTTGGCAATACATTTGACAGTTTGAAGAAAATGGAAAAAGTTCTTTGAAAAACACATACCAAAGCTGACATAAGAGAAACAAAATCTGAATGTATTTCTCTCTTAAACAAATACAGAACATAAAGGCCAACATTATAATATTGGCCTGAAAGAAATACTGAATGCTCCAGGCCCAGATGATTATATTAGTGAATTCTTCCAAATATTAAAAAGGAAAGATATGAATCTTCCATATACTCTTATGAAGAATAAAATAAATAAGGAGTGTTCTTCCACCTCATTTATAAGGATTTGAATTTTTAATAAAACTCTATAAGGACATTAAAAAAAATGAAATTTATGTCTCATGAATACAGGTATAAAAATTCTAAACAAGATATTTGGAAAGTGAGTCCAGAGATACATAAAAAAGTAGCTTATTATGATCAAGTGGAGTTTATTCCAGTAATGCAAATTTTGATTAACATCAGAAATTAATCACTATAATTTATCACATTAACAGATTTATAGAATAAAGCAATATAACATCTCAATAGATCCAGAAAATAATTTGATAAAAACCAACATCCATTCATAATAAAAATTTTCAGCAACTAAAAATAGATGAAAAATTCTATAGTTTGATATAAGATACTGTATCTGTCAAAGTTCAACTAGAGAAACAGAACCAGTAAGACATACATATTTAGAGATTTGTTGCAAGAATTGGCTTATGTGATTATAGCACCTGGCTAGGCAATTCTGAAATTCATGAGCAGGTTATCAGAAAGGACAGGCTAGAATTAAAGAGCATGAACTGAAGCTGCATTCCACAAGGAAACTTGTGTCTACAATGTATAAAAACTCCTTCAAATAATTAAGAAAAAGTCATAAAATTTAATATGGACACTTCACAAAAGGAGATATACATATAGCAAATAAACATATGATAATGTGCTCAACTAGTCATCATGGAAATGAAAACTAAAACCACAATATAATATACAGCCATCAGAATGGCTAAAATTAAAAACATAAAAAAAAAAAAGGAAAATATCCAGGATTGGGGAGGATACAAAGCAAGCAGAACTCTCTTATTCTGCTTGGTAAGAGCATTTTGGAAAACTGTTAATATTTACTAAAAGTGGTCTTACACGGACTCCCAAAAACTCCCTACATGTGACAGAAATATGTACATATGAATATCGAAAAAGCATGCAAAGAATGTTCAGAGAGTACTATTTGTAATAACCACAAAGTTTAATGATGCAAATATCAAAAGAATGGACACAACATATATTATACTATAATTATTCAATAAACTACTCCAGGACAATAAGAGCTAAAAAAACTTTAATTATATACAAATTGATGAATTTCACAATGTTAAGCAAAAGAAACAAGTTGCACTTGATATAATCATGTTTATATAAAAAACTGGCAAAACCAATCTAATTTTAAACCAGGGATGAGCATAAGCAGGATTTCTCAGGTATAAATGATGTCATTCTTTTCTTCTCTTTTTTCTTTTCTTTTCTTTTCTTTTCTTTTCTTTTCTTTTCTTTTCTTTTCTTTTCTTTTCTTTTTATGTCATCCTTATTTGGGGTACTGGATACACAAATATGTTTAGTTTTCTTTTTTTTAATCTGTTTTACAGTCATTGAGCTGTGCATTTTTCATTGTGTATTATATTCTGAGTATTTACTTTAAAAATTACTATGCTCACATGGTAATTAAAAATGCAGATTCTGTTAGTTAAACAATCTCTTCCATACCTTACTTGTAAGTTGTGTGATTTGGGGCAAATTGCTATTCTTTTCTTTTTTAGTTTTCATATTAAAAATGATAATAATAATACCATCTACTATTTAGACTAGTTAGAAGGAAAAAAATGTGAAGTGCATGTAAAATACTAAAAACTGGAAAGTACACAAATAAATTTAGATATTATTTTACATATACTGATTGTGCAATATGTATATATTCATATTTTTAATGAATACATATAATCTCCATGGCAGTTTTCCCTTTCTTTGCTTATTCTAATAAATTGCAATCTTATCTTCTAGTGCCTTATTTTCTCTTTTGCAGTTATGTACATAAAAGTCTGGCATTAAAATGTAGTTTATGACAGTGCTATGAGGAAAAGACATTACAATAACACACTGATTTTTTTTTTCCAGGCATAACACTAAATTCTATGTAACAACCTAAAGGGTAATGTTGTGTCATTTTTTATTCACATAACTGGAGGATTAAGCTATATCATCATTGTAAAATCCATCTTTACTACTTGTAAACAATCAGCTGGCTTGTTATCCTAAGGCAAAACCAAATTCTCTTAGCATGTTATATATTATTTATGACTACTGTGAATATTAGGTCATTGGCATTAAATTAGAAGAAAATAAAATACAAATGTCAAGCCTCAGAATAATTAATTGTTCCTGAGAGTTGAGCATGACGGAGCAAAAACTGGAGAGTGTGATGATACATTTTTTTCCCCACAATCCTGAAGATTATGTGATAGGCAGGAATTCAAGTTAATTTTATGTAGAGTGATATTATAATGTTTTTGACTAAACCAGGATATTCTTAAGGTGTAAGCTAAGTTTCCTCTAAACTAACTAGATATAGGGTCATCTTAGTTACACAGTTTCCTTTGAAGTGAAATTTAATCACTAAGCGTATGGTGTGGAGGCCTGAGTTGGTGAGTGGGTTACTGGTTGTGGTAGGCAAAATTGTAGTCTATAATCTAAATGTAGTTGAAATCTGAAGAGGCCTCAGATAAGGCAGCACAGATGTTTCTACAGTTGCTGACTCTCTCAGTTCCTACTCCGTCCAGATGCAAGTGCCATCTCACTCTATGTAGCATTTTAATGAGCCCATAAATCTTGCTTCTTTTAAAAAGATAAAAGTCGAAGCAACAGTTTCCTATACTTGCGGTTAAGTAAATATGGCTATGACATATAAAACGTTAAGTTAGAAATTTTGATATTGACCTACAATGCTCTTATCAATAATTTATGACTGTAACTCTCAAAGCACTCCACTCCTCACCTTCAGGCCACATGTAGACACTTCTCTCCATCTAAAGCGTATACTATACATACTTCTCTCACAACACTTCTCAAAAGATCTCTCAATTGTTGATTTGCCTGTGTGTCTCTCTGATTCTTCTTTAAGGTTTTTGACAGTACAGACCATGTCACATTTACCTCTATATCCAAACGCACTGTCCAGTGTCCAAAGGCTGGTGGATACTGAAGTTTTATTAAATATATGACTAACATTTGAATTAAGGTTTGTATTTTATAAAGCACTTCCACACCCATTTATTTCATTTAAAAATTCCTCAGAGTAGATGCTTGGTATATATATTTGAGTTTACAGTTTTTAAAATCTATTCAGAATAGTGCAAAAGCTCTGCTAAGTTTATATATAAATAAGTCTCTACCATATATTAAGGGGAAATTTTAAAAAGTGGTTTGTTTACTGGCTATAATTCTATTTTCATGGAATAGTTAGAGGAAGAAATCATTCAGGCTTCCACATGTCTGGTAGAATGGCCATCTCAGCAGCAATGATTAATAGATTTGTTCAGGATATTCAAGAAATGTTGCAATATAATAGTGAAAGAACACCAAAATTTAGTATACTATATTGTTGATCCTAATGTTTTATACATGATTTCTCAGCTCATTTCAGACACATACAAAGTTCATCGTTGACCACTAAAAAACACATTTATCCTTGTCTGAAAATTTTAAAATAGCTTCTTTAACTTTATTGTCTTATTTAATGTACTCTAGCCAGCATTATCCCAGTGGGAACTGCTGTCTTAAGTACTTCCATCTTTTGCTTTGGAATATTAGTTTTCTTGTGTGTCCTCATTTGAAGCTGGTCTTTCAAAAATTTTACATTTTGACTTTTGGTCAATACGGCTGAGTAGGCAACAGCTGTGTTTCTCTTCTCCCATGACCACATTAAAATTACAACTAAATTATAGAACAACAGTTCTTGAGAATCATTTGAAGACTAACTGAACAGAATTCCTATAACTAAAGATATAAAGAAGAAGTCATGTTAAGACTGGTAGGAGGGGTGGAGATGCGAAATGAGCTGATCCCACATGTGGCAGTTAAGGATCTGGAGAGATGTCTCATCTGTTGAGGTCCCCACTGAGTGAGGGGTCCCAGCCCCATACCAGGCTTCCCAGCCCCACACCAGGCTTCCCAGCCCAGAGCACAAGTGCCAGGAAGAGGAGTCCCCACGAGTGTTGTCTTTCTCTATTTGACTCACTGAATTCAGCGCAATACCCTCTAAGTCCATCAAGGCAATATCGTTTTCCACCCCATTCCTTTTAGTCTGTGTGTGTCTTTTAATCTGAAGTGAATCTCTTTAAGGCAGCATATGTAGGAGTCTTGTTTTCTTATCCACTCAGTCACTCTATCTTTTGGTTGGAGCTCTTAATTCTTTTCCATCTGAGGTACTCGTTGATAGGAATGTCGTTATTACCATTCTTTATTCTTGCCAGTCTTATGGGTGCTCCCTTGTAGGTAACTAACTGCTTTTCTCTTGATACTTTTAAGATACTCTCTTTGTATTTAAACTTTGGCATTTTAATTATAATGCTTCTTGGTGTGGGCCTCTTTGGGGTCATCTTTTTGGGGACTATCTGAGCTTCCTGGAGTCGTAAGTCTATTTCCTTCACTAGGTTAGGAAAGTTTTCTATCATTATTTCTTCAAATAGCTTTTCAACTTCTTGTTTTCCTTTAAGTACTCCTATGACATGGATATTTTTACATTAATAGTGTCCCTTAGGCTCTTTAAATTATTATTGTAGTCTTGGCTTCTTTCTTCTTGCCACTCTGATTGAGTGTCCTTGGCTTTCCCATCCTCTATATAGGTCATTTGATACTCTTCTTTATGCACTTTGTTTATTCCATTTAATATACTTCTCATTTCAGATAATGTGTTCTTTATTTCTGACTGGTTCTCTTTTATAATTTCCATTTCCATTTTTATGTTTTTTTACTCTTTGTTAAAGTTCTCACTGAATTCATTTACACTTCCCATAAGTTCATTAAGCATCTTTATAACCAGTGTTTTGAACTCTGCATTTGTTAGATTGCTTGACTCCATTATTCCTGGATCTCTGTTCTGTTCTCTCATATGGTTTCTGCTTCTTTGTCTTCCCATTTTAGCTACTTTTCTGTTTCTGTTTCTATGTACTAAGCAAAGCTCCTAAGTCTTCTGGTCTTATTAGCATGGATTTGTGTAGGTGGTATCCAGTAGCACAGTCCTGAATGGGATTCAGCTGCAGGCCAAGTTTAGTCTCAGCCTGTGCCCTTCCAGGGTGACCTGTTAAGATTCAGCAAGCAATCCACTGATGCCATGCTTACAGTTGCCTGAAAAGGCCACACCAGAAACCGAGGCCAGCTGCCTCCAGTGTGAGTCTAGGCACTGCTCAGCAAGGAGCATCTGATTCGCAGAGGACACACCTGGATGTGGCTTGGGTGGGGCGTGAGTTGGGGGAGGCAGAGTTTCAGGGAATCCTCTCGGCAGAGAGACCTCTGTTATCCAGTTTGATGATGTCTGTGCTATGGCGATGCTGTGTCTGCACACTGAGAAGGGTAAGGGCTCAACAGAGGAACAATGGATACCGCCAGCACTTCTATACAGAGCGAGTCTTGCCTTGGCCCTCACTTTGACAACTCAGTGTCCCCCTGTAAGTACCTGGTGCCCCCTGAGCAGCCGAACCGGCGTTAGTACTCAGAGCGAGTTAGTACCGTGAAAGTTCATTCATGGACATGGCCTCCTTAAGAGGAATCTGCAGCTGCTGCTGCTATGGCCTCTGTCCCACTCAGCTTCTGGGACTGGAAAGCCTCACATCCTTGCCTGTCCTACCTTCTCCAAAGCAACCTCTTAAAGGGCCTTTGTACAGACTCACTTGCTCACAAACACTCACCATAAACTCTAGAGAAGGACCAGCAGCTTGAAAATGCCAGGGACTTTTCAGAGAGAAATTGAATTATCTGTCTTAGGGTGAGGGCTGGAGGGGCAGCTCTCTCCAGACTATAATGCCAGCAGATGCCATTATTCCTCTGGTGAGCCTTCTCCTCCATAGCCTATAGGAGCAGGTGGATGCCAAATCGAAGTTTTCATTAACCTGGATAACACTGCTCTCATCCCACTCTGGTGGTTCTCTAAGATCCTTCCCCACCCCACCCCATTCACCTGCCAGACCCAAACAACTTTTAGAGGCTAGTCCACACAAGTGGCCTGACCTGGGACCAGGTGGCAGACTTTCTTAAAATCTCTCAAGGGGTTCAGAAACCCCAGACAAGCAACAGCTGGTCTCAGTGTGCCCTATACCTCTTGCTAAACAGCACCAATCCTGGTACTACTGACAATTGACCTCAGTTCATGGCATAACCACTCCCAGGCACCTTCTAGCCTAGTACAGGCAGCTACCAACCTCAGAATATTTTGTAGTTTCTGTCCGGTGGCCTTGAGACAACACAGGCAGTGGCTGACCTTGGTTTGCACCAGAGCCTTTACCAAGAGGCTCTGAACCAACATACCTGGTGGCTGGCTTCAGCCCACACCTGAGCACTAGCCAATTAATGCCACAAATGACACCCCCGAAGGGTGATCTTGGCAGGCACTAGAGCCCCATTAAAGCAAATCCTACTCCATGGGGTCAGCTCCTACACAATAGCTTGTCTGCTATAGTCATGGCTAGTCCTCATGGCCAGTCAGCCTGAGGGTTAATTCCACCACTGACCTGCCAACAGCAATCAAGGCTCAACTACAATAGGAGAGCACACATAACCCACACATAGGAAACCCCTGGAGCATTCAACTCAGGTGAATATAGAAATTACACTAGGCCCCACAAGACGCACTACTTAAGAGCACTCTGCCAAGTCTGGGAGATGTAGTTGATCTACCTAATACATAGAAACAAACACAAGGAGGCAGCCGAAATGAGGAGATAAAGAAGCATGCCCCCAATGAAAGAATAGAAGAAAACTCCAGAACAAAAAACTAAACAAAATGAAGACAATCTACCAGATGCAGAGTTCAAATACACTGGTTATAAGGATGCTCAATGAGCTTAAGGAAAGAGTAGATGATCTCAGTGAGAACCTCAACGAAAAGATAGAAAACATAAAGGAGACAAATCATAAAAAAGAATGAATCAAATATGAAGAGTACAATAAGTGAAATGAAGAATACACTAGAGAGAATCAACAGTAGATTAGATGAAGCAGAGGACTGAATCAGTGATTTAGAAGACAAGGTAGTGGAAAATATCCAATCAGAACAGCAAAAAAATAAAAATAAGAAGAGTAAAGTAAAATAAAGGAGACTAGTTTAAGGGGCCTCTGAGACAACATCAAACTTACCAACATTTGCATCATAAAGGTACCAGAACAAAAGGAGAAAGAGCAAGAAATTGAAAACCTATTTGAAGAAATATTGATGGAAAACTTTCTTAATGTGGTGAAATAAATAGACACACAAGCCCTGGAAGTACAGAACTTCTGAACAAGATGAAACCAATGAGGCCCACTGAGACACAGCATCATTAAAATGCCAAAGGTTAACAATAAAGAGAGAATCTTAAAAGTAGCCAGAGAAAAGCAGTTAGTTACTTACAGGGGAGCTCCCATAAGACTGTCAGCTGATTTCTCAACAGAAATGTTGCAAGCCGGAAGAGGGACTGCCATAAACTAGTCAAAGTAATAAAAAGCAAAGACCTACAACTAAGATTACTCTACCCAGCAAGGCTATCATTTAGAGTCAAAGGACAGATTAGGGGGGCGGGGAAGCAAAAGGAGTTCAACACCAAACTAATATTACAAGAAACGTTAAAGAGACTTCTTTAAAAAGAAGAAAAAAAAGTGAATAATAAAATGGCAATGACTACATATTTATTAATAATCACTTTAAATGTAAATGGATTAAATGTTCCAATCAAAAGACATAGGGTGGCCAAATGGATAAGAAAACAAGACCCTGACATATGTTGCCTATGAGAGACTGAATTCTGATGGAAAGACACACAGACTAAAAGTAAAGAGATGGAAAATGATATTTCATGCAAATGTAAATAACAACAATAAAGCTGATTTAGCAATACTAATATCAGACAAAATAGACTTTAAAACAAAGACTATAACAAGAGATAAAGAAGGACATTTTATAACAATAAAGGGATCACTCTAACAAGAGGATATAACCCTTATAAACATTTATGCACTCAGTGTAGGAGCATCTAAATATGTAAAGCAAATATTGACAGATTATTTACAATGGACAATATATGGATGCAACTTAAGCGTCCATTGATAGATAACTGGCTAAAGAAAAAATGGTACATATACATGATGGACTATTACTCTCCCATAAAAAAATGAAATCTTACTATTTGTGACAATATGGATGCTCCTAGAAGGTGTTATGCTGACTGAAATAAGTTAGATAAAGACAAATATTATATGATTTCACTTATATGTAGAATCTAAAAAAAGAAAAAAAAAAACAACAAAACAGAAACAAACTCATAGATACAGAGAATAAACTGATGGTTGCCAGGTGGTAGGGATGTTGGGGAACAGGAGGAAAATGGTGAAGAATTAAGAAGTGCAAATTGGCAGTTACAAAAAAGTCATGGGGATGTAAAATACAGTTTAGGGAATATAAGCAATAATATTTTAATAACTATATATGGTATCTGGTGAGTACAAGAAATTGGCAGGATTACTTTGTAAGTTATATAAATGTCTGATCATTATGTTGTATACCTGAATATAATATTGAATGTCAACTATGATTAGAAAAAAATGTTAGATTTCTCCCTACATATATTTTTCCAATTAAGTCTTTAGGTAGAGGATTAGACATACATATTTTAACTTATTTACCCTAGGATATTCTCATTTAGTTTTGAAATTTCATTTTCTACTTAATTTTTGGACTTTTTATTTTTGTTTTATGTAGGAAAAATTTAAGAGCTTTAACAAAGAAGTCACTGATCCATATGTAGTTTTAATATTATCTTCAATATATGTTGTTTGATATTAATTATATATGCTTGTTATAGCCCAAATAAATACTTATATATATGATAGATAATAATCAAATGTTTGTATTTGATTCTACTTATACTATGATTAAAATTATTGCCAGGTCCAAAACATTAAATTCTATAATTTGTGTCAATATAAAAAAATATAGTCAAAGCCAAGTTCTTAAAAATAAGCTTGGAAATTAAAACATAATATGATTTACTTATGGCTTTAGTAAATATTGAAGATTATCTTTAAAAATGTACTTATTAACTTTTGCAATAAAATTATGAAGAAGTCAAATTGATACATTAAGTACTCTCTGACATTAATACGATTTGCATTTCACTGTCATAATTTTGGAACACTGTACAACAGCACTCCACTTTTCCATCTTACTTTTCCATAAAAATCTTCTTTGCTGTAGTTGGTCATGTTTATTATCTGGAACTCTTTTTGGTATATTCTTTCTCTGCATGCCAGAATTTGGGTAGATTAATTCAGGGAAACTGAGGATGTTAAAGGATCCCACAGAAATCAATGAGAGTGTGTACGACACACTGAAGCTTTCCTCTCCCTACTCAAAGCTAACAGTTTCTAAATCTGCTAGACATAGTCATTAAGCAATCTAGTTTTATGCTTCCTATTTGGACTCCAGTGTTTTGGGTTTCCAACTAACACGGAGG
This sequence comes from Pteropus alecto, assembly GCF_000325575.1. Taxonomy (NCBI): domain Eukaryota; kingdom Metazoa; phylum Chordata; class Mammalia; order Chiroptera; family Pteropodidae; genus Pteropus; species Pteropus alecto. The sequence goes on along the minus strand of NW_006442512.1, from coordinate 8,747,280 downwards.
ACTCTTTTTACTCTCCTTCCATTGAATTGACTGTAATATGTATTTGAACATGTCCAAAAATACAGCAGCTGGATAAAGCAGACCAGCTTTGAGTTTGACTATGTATCTAGATTATTGATACCTTTTAGTACTAAATATTCTAAATATTTTAGAATATTTAGAATATATAATTATTCATGTAAGCATTCAATATATATAGCATATACAAATTATATAACATATATAATATGTTGAAATTATTTCTTTAATTTAGTTACTGTAGGGTTAGTTGCACATATAGAGTATATTTTGTTATTTTGTTTTTATATCAGGCATTTACAAAATGTAGTAAAACATGTAGATTTTCCTCTTCATGTCAATGAAAACTTAGCAAGGTATTTAGAGAAACAAAGCTGTATAGAAAACACTGACATAAAATAGACAAGACTAATCAGCCAGTTGTACCAGACATTTTTAAAGCTCACTGAGTTAATAAGTTTCATTTTACCACAAGAAGTTGCAAAAGACACACTGGTTCATTGAACTTACCCTAACTTAAATGATACCCAGGGAACACTTTAACACGAATCAGCAGGAGAAACAAGCTTCATTACTGAGCTGCTGAATTTGCACTCTAAGGCCTCCAAGGCAAGGTTTATTTTCACAGAATTAAGATTTAAAAAAAAAAAAGTGCACAGAACTGTGTGAGAAGAGTTAGCTTAGACTCATATGATTCCAGTCGGTAGCCTTATATATAAATAGAATAATTCCAATTTTAACTTCAAATCTGAAAGTTATGATGTTACTATTCCTAACATTTCAAGGTATTATTCATTCACTTTTCTATTCCAAATCAGGGTCACCAAAGACTAATAATCTTTGCAATATTTTCTTAATTTTTAGTTTCAAGAACTATATTTTTTATTTTTGCTTTTGTCATGATTAATAAGTATTATTAATTATAAATTATTTTAGATAAGCCTTTGTAAGCATTTTTACTTTACTATTAAACATTTTCTTATATAAAAAATCTGAGGAAAAAAATCTTAAACAGAAACATACTATTCTGTCCTGTGAAGTTATCTATTTAGGATGATTGTTTATTACTAAAATTGTAGAGCTAAGCAGAGAATAAATCTAACAATTTGTGTCTTATATAATACATGATGGGGCAGAAAGATAAGTGGAAAACAATTAAGTAGATAATTAGTCTGATACATAAGCAAGTTGATAGGTAGAGTGAGATAGATAAGTATTCTGCTAGGTATAATATCAATTTCTGTAGCAGACTTTTTAATATAATTTAAAGATATGTAGCAGACTTTTTAATATAATGTAAATATGTGTATTTAAACTGTGCATTTAAAGACTGCTCAGCCAACACGTACTTGTTGAGAATAATAGAATGCATGCAAAATAAAAGAATCAAAAAAGACCTCTTCTAAAAAATTTTCAGACAGTTTAATATTGAATGACTAAATGATTTAATGATAGCCTATGCTCCCCTGGAGCTTAGAGTTCCAGTCTGCATGATGCATAGGACATGTTTAAAAGAGCATTTAGGCAAACTCTCCTCTGTAATTGTTAACAATGAATTAAGTTTATAATACTTCCAAGCCTTTTTTTGTTCATCTGAATACTATCGTCTTAATTAGTTATCTAAAGTAGATATGCATTGATGCTTAAAAATATGATAGCATACAATAGATATTTATATTTATAATGATGTAGTCACATATTGCAGCTTTTCATCCGTGTTGCTTAATATTTATTACTGTGGTGATGAGACAGGTCATGAGCTTCTTGAGAAAAAATGATAAATTCTTTCCTACATGCTTAATATTTTTGAAATTATATATTCTATAATATATTATTAAAATTATTATTACTATGAAAGATTAGTATTTATAAGAAAACTTCTAGTATTTAATCAAAATCCATTTCCTGTCATTCTCCACAATACTCTTTGCCTCTTAGTCTTAGTATATTTTCTTCTAAACCAGCTTCTTCCTCAGAATTTAGTTGAACATCCAAGAAGTTGGAAGAACAGTAAAAGAAGTTATTTCCTTCCCATTATTGAACCACCTAATAAATATATAGACACATTCTAATATGCAAATGTCAAAGCAAAACTGAGGAGGGCAAAAGAATATAGAGGAGGCACATTCACCTCTAAGAGCCTTGGCCTTGAGTGTACATGTGACTTTAAGTCATATTCTGTTAGCGAGGACAAGTTACATGGCTACACACAACCACAAGAAAGTCTGAGAGACAAGTAACTATACTTCTCTGGTCACGATTTATCATTACAGCTTTCTTTTCACAGAAGAGACACTTATCTTCCTCTTCAAGATAAACAATCCAAAGTCAAATTCCAAGATCTCAGGGTGATGCAGAATCTGATCTGCCAGGTTCACAAGTGGTTCCTCATGTCTTGCTGACTAAAAGTCAAGTTATCTCCTGTCTTTAAACACATATATCCATGCACACCCATGCATTGTCCTGATATTGTATGTATAATTTTACTTACGTTTCATCAAAGGTTATAAAATGTCTTGTTTGTCATGAAAAATTTAGAGAGTTATTTAGTTGATTGTTTTTCATAATACTCAGATATTGTAAAGTATTTGTTTTTGCTATTACCTGATAAAACATCAAAATAATCTGGCAATGGTTCTTCTATTATTTTAGACTTTTATAATTGACAACATATACCCGTCAGTTTCTGCAAGAGCCTCTGTCTAATACGTCAATTTATACACATATACATTCACATGCATCCTTTTGAAAATACCTATTTCACTTTATTTAATTAGATTAAGTAAAATAATTATTTTATGTGTCCATTTCCAGTGGCTAAAAGTTATTAGAGTTTAAAAACCAAAAGCAAGGGCAGGCCATTTAAACTAGTAAGGCTATGTGTTTACCAGAGGTCAATGAAATGGTAAAAGCTTGATTGTATACTGACATACGTATACATATATATGTATTTAATATATATATATATACGTGTATACATATATATGTATTTAAAGTTTCCACTATCTTAAAAGTTTTGCTTTATCTTAATGTTTTATGTGATTACAAAGTGATTAAATTAATAAAAAATAATCATTATAATTTAATTTTTATATCTCATCGAATTTCTCTATATTATTTGAGTTTTTTTCCCCTCTAAGGAGAACACTTTATATTACTATTTATGAAGAACACAAAATAATTATTAAAATAACCTCACAAATATGATAATGGAAATAAATTTAAGAAGGATTAGTACTTTACTAGACCCTTCTGTTCACAAAGTGTTTGTTTCAACTATCAAGAAAAGAAAAATAGATTTTTTTTTTTTTTTTAAGAAAAGGCTCTATGCATCTCTTCTATCCCCCACCTTATAAGAGCCCCAGAACAAGGAATGGTATTGCAGTGCATTCTCTATCTAGACTAGGCATCGCTCCAGTTCTGACTGGGACCTCCCCATTTCATTTCAGTGTAATGGAAAAGTGGATCCTACCTCCCACCACAATTTCAAAATCTATATCTACTAAACCTTTTTATATCCTTTTTTTGTGGAAACACAGTTTCTAATGAAATTGAGTCTTTGCTCAATTATTGTCATTACTTAAAAGAACCTAAATCAAACAGAACCTAAAATTTTTAAATTCATTTTCTGCCATTAACTACCTATTCCACTCATATTTCAACCTAGTTTTTTTTTTTCTTTTTTTTTTCTTTTTCCTTTTTTCTTTTTTTAATGTTCAATCACTGTTAAATTCAGCTTCCTTAAAGAAGGTAGATATAGATATAGGTATATATAGATAATTGAATATAATTCAGCCATGAGAAAGAAGTGAATCCTGTGTTGGCAGCAACTTGGATGAAACTTAAGGTCATTAAGCTAAGTGAGATAGGTCAGAGGAAAACAAATGCTATATAATCTCACTCATATGCACAATCTAAAAATGTCATCTCAGAGAAATAGAAGTAGAGTGGTGGCTACCAGGGTTGAGAGGTGGGAAAATGGGAAGAAGATATTGGACAACAGGTATAAACTTCCAGTGATTAACAAATTTGGAGATCTAATGTACAAAATGGTGATTATAGCTAATAACACTGTCATATGCTTGAATGTTGCTGAGAGATCTTAAATGTTCTCATCACAAAAAAAGAATTGGTAACTGTGTGATAGGGTAAAGGCATAGCTAATGCTATGGTAGTCATTATTTTGTAACCTATAAATGTATTAAATCAATACATTGTACACCTTAAATTTACACAATAATATGTGTCAATTATATCTTAATAGAACTGGAAAAATAAAAGCAAAAACAACACCAAACTCAACTCCATTAGCCCCATGCTTTCTCTCTCCTTCCCCTACCTTGCTCCTTTTACATTGTTGTGATAAGGTTCCCTGTGAACTACCTCAAAAAAACTGCTGGTACCTTTCAAAGAGATTCTTTTAACTAGGCATTAGAAAAACATGAATGTATCTGTTAAATTAGACTAAGTGCTTCAAGAATTTAACTGAGGACAATAAAAATGTTAACTTTTCACTCTTATTCTAATGTCAATGAGTATTCAATGACTTCTCCATAAGTCTAGGGTATCTTCTTGCCTTTTAAATGAATTTCCATGTGTGCCATCTCTAACATACAGTATCCACTCAAAATCAGCTTTATGGCATTAAACATTATAGATATACCACAGTTTGAATACTCTTCTGGAATACAAAATATCTACAATAAGGCACATGGTTGCAAATGGAGTTGTCTAAGTAATTTACCCAAATGAGTATAGCACATTTGGACTGGATACAAATTAAATCAACCTATGAAGCAATAATTTATATTGGTTAGGGAAGACCTTAACTCTATTGGCACTTTGAGCAGGAAAATTCCTAATTGGGGGAGGGCTGTCCTGTACATAAGTAGGATATTTAGCATCTTTGACTTCTACCTACTAGATGCCAATAGTACTCTCCTTCACACCTCCACTTGTGACAACTAAAAATGTCTCTAAATGTTGTGAAATATTCCCCGGGGGCCAAAATTGTTCTCAACTAAGAACTACTGAGGAAACACTAACTATTATAACAGAGATTTCCAGATACATAAAGGTTTAGGTAAAATAGAAGCTCATTTCCCTCCTAATATTCTTGGGCAGGTAAGCAGATTGGTGAGTCACCTCTTCTTCACACAGTCTTTCAGGGGCCCAGGCTGAAGGAGACTTGACCATCTTCAAGAAGGGCTTCCAATTTAGTCTTTTATTTTCTATCTAAGGAAGTAAAAAAGAGTAGAAAGTCATTCAAGGGGCACTTCGATGTTTTAAAAGCTTTGGCCTTGAAATAATGTACATCACTTTAATTCACTTTCTAGTCATGAGAATATATTGTGTGGCCACATATATTGCAAGAATAATTATAGATCGGTGCCCAGGAGGAGGAAGAAACCTTGTTTTGGTAAATGGTTATATGCTATCCTACTCACCAATTATCTATTTGCATATTTCATCCACACATATGACACTTTCACATTCTTTTACAAAGGAGACAACTCAAAATCCTCTCTATTTACTACATTAAGTTCAAACACTAGAATATCAAGGTCATACAGAGTTTTCTTTATTGAGTCCAGAAGTAGTTCTTTATGGTTGCCTGGACTATGAACTAAAAGAGAATTTTTCCACCTCATCCATAACTTACAAACTCTTAATATACAAATATTTCTCATGTCTTAAAAACCATGATGTGCACATCATTTTACTCATATTCCACTGGCTGGAGCTAGACACAAGGCCACACCAAACTGCAAGGAAGTTTAGAATAGGTTGCCTAGCACAAAGGGAGAAGAAAATTCATTTTGATGAAGATGTAGCAAAGCTTTCGGTCTCTGGCGCACGATCTCATCTGAGGAATGAAGTACAACAGTAAAAAATTAGGCTCCAGATAATATTGAGTATGAGACATGCTTACAATATTTTGGTTCTAAATGATTAGTCAGTGCTAAGTAGTTTTCCAAAGAGAGATTAGAAGTCACTTTCCTTATGGTAGGAGAGTAGAAGAACATAGACTTAGTCTGAAGGCAGAGTATCATTACCAGCTGAAGCACAAAATTTAAAAAGTGAGGGAAATGACTGCAGCTTTGGGGGCATGTGGTTTTCCAAAGATCATTCTGGGTGGTCAGGGACTGTTTAAGATAACAATTCTAGACCCCAGTGACTGGAGGATAAGAAATTGTTTAGGAACAGATCAAAACTAATCGGATAAGCTTGGAGTTCCTCAGGTTATGTTAATGCTAAAAGGGCTGTGGAAAGATAGAGACAAATATGCACTGACAAATATGCACTCCTTTCAATGATACATCTGTTTTAGCTTCTTAATTACATTTTTATCTGTTTTCAAAATGTGTACAACTGTGTACAAATCTATAAACACATTCTTTATAGATTTTTTGATATATAGTTTTTAGAACTTTTTCCAGAGAAAAATTGTGCCAGACAAGTTAAACTAGGAAGGAAAACTTATTTAGTACTATTGCAATAGGAGGGAGAGATTGAACTCATCTCCACTGAAACAATAGGCAATAGAGTTTTAAGGACTGAGGTGAACTAATGGAAGAGTACTGGAGGACCTTAAGGGGCAAGTTGGTAAATGTAATTGGGCCATCTGTGTTTGATAACTGATGTTTATTGAAGTTAAGCTCATTCTCCCAGAGACTGAAAGATAGGGGCAAAATCTTTCTTGATGATTATATTTAAAATGATGGCTCTCAGGTCCTAGAGAAACACATTCCTAGGTTATAAAATTGGCAAGAAGCTATGAGAAATTTTGCATCTTAAAGAATCAGGGAAAGAATTTATACTTTAAAGTTTTATAAAGTAAGTATTCTAAGAAAAGAGAATACTAAAATGACTATAGCTACTGACTTTTAGGACACAAAGGTAAGAAATTTCCTTTGGTTCCACATTTGGTCCTTTAGATATTTTTTGATACTTCTATCTTTGAGTAATCTTAATTTTTAATAACTATATATTTCATATAGTCATCCAAACCTTTGGAAATATTTTGAAGTGGATAAAGCCAAAAGGAGTGTACAGGTTGTCTATTTTTATTAAAAACCTTAGACCCCAGTTGGGTAGCAAATAACTTACATAATTATATTAGCATCTGATCCATGAGTCTCTGCTTGTTCATAAGTATTTGATAAACACCTTTAGCCAAAATTCAGACATACAATGTCCACACTGTCTCCTGAATCCTAAATTCTAACAAAGAAAAGAAACACTGTGATGTGACTAATTTCAGAGTGCTTTTCTTTGTCATCGATCATTAATCCAGTGTTTTCTCAGTTATCTTCATACATTAAAGTTAACCTTTAAACGTCTCATATTTCTTCTCAGCATATTTTGTAAACTTCATCTAATTATCTTCATAGCATTGGTCCTTTTATGTTAATCTTACTTTATTTTCATTATTTCATGAGTGTTGTTATTTTCTCATCTTTTAAAAAAGTTTATATAAACATTTTTTGGTCACAATGTAATGACTCTTTTTCTAAAAATAGTGTTACAAGATAAGGCACTTTTCCTGTTCATTGCTTTTTTATTCTGAGATTATATCCTCCCAAATCCTGGAGGCATACATATGTCTCATGTATCTCCTTTATCTTTAAGGTGGTCCTAACCCTCAGTTACTATAAAATAATTGATTCCTTATATGATTTATTTGCATCATTAATATCTCTCATGAATACTTTGAAAGAATTATTTAACTCTTTGGCAATTTTAATGCCTTTGACTTTGTAGAGTGCCCTTGTCATTCCTCAGCAGGTCATTTCTATTCTTTTAGAAGAGAATTGTAATATCCATTGGAGATATGACCTTAACTTTCAACTATTAATAGAAAAAGAGTAAATTTTTACTATAGAATTAATTTGCTGATCACTAAAACCTCAAGAATTTATGAAGAAGTTTTTACTTTTTTTTTTTTTTTAATGATCTAAGTATTGAGAATATGTTTGGAGACATCTTTAGTTACTATTAAAGTTGGTTTTAATTTTTAATTATGAAATGAATTCAAATGAAATAAAATTTAAATATTCTCCCTCTAAAGTTCATTAATCTAAAATGAGTAGAGAATAGATGATTGATCATGCTTTGACCCTTTAAAAAAATTGGGGACATCTGGAAAAGAAAACTTTATTATAAATTCTGATAATTTGTAGTAAAAAAGAATAGTTAAATATTCTGATAAATAATTTTTATACTTAATAAAGTTCCATTGGTAGTATAGTAATTAATTATATAGGATTACTAAAGAATTTTAAGAACTAAAGATATATTAAAAATCAAAGATTTAGTCCTTTGTAGTCAGGGAAGTCATGCAGATTCTCGAGTTATAATAAGGTTAGAATTCTATGAAAAATAATGAACCCACGTATTTAACGTCTGTACTATAGAGCAGTCATTAAAGTTCTAAGATATGTGGTAAGTTATCACACTGTTGAGGCGTGAATTTGGATTTAATTGCTCTGAGCCTAACATGTTGAACCAAGTCCTTCTGACAGTGAATAAGCATAGTGTACTCTTCAGTATTTGCATCTCAATGAAGTCATGATACTGTCTGTTCAATATATAATACTTTAGAAGAAACCACCTATATTCATTTCCTAGTGGTGCCATAACAAATGATCACAGACTGGGTGGCTTAAAACAACAGAAATTTATTTCTCATAATTCTAGGGACTAGAAGTTTGAAACCAAGATTTTGGTAGGGCATGTTCCCCCTGCAGGCTCTGAGCAGGACTCCTTTCTTGCATCTTCTTAGCTTCTGGTGATTGCTAACAATCCTTGGCATTTTTTGGTTTAAAGCTACATCACTACAATCGGCCTCTATTTTCACATAGCCATCTTTTGTCCCTGTGTGTCTGAATCTTCACATAACCTTCCTATAAGGACACCTGTCATTGAATTTAGGGCCCACCCTAATCCTGTATGACCTCGTTTTCACATGATGACATCTGCAAAGGCCCTATTTCCAAATAAGTTCACGTTCACAGATAACTGGGAGCTAAGACTTTAGCACATCTTTTTTGGGGAAAATTCAACTCACAGCACCATTTAACTTTGTTCTTGTGAAAATTAACAAGGTAAGTAATTCAAACTACTTTAATGTGGCTTGATAAATGATGATTCTTAGAAATGGAAGCTTTGAATAATGTAAAATGCACAGTGTTAAGCCACTTTCATGTACATGCAAAAAGAACAGAATCTTTGCTATCTAAAGCACACAAGCTATAATGTCCCCGTAACAGGCCTGGCATTATTCTGTAACCAGAGTGTGGGTGCAGCTTGATAGCTTTGGTGTGTGATTTCAAAGGCCCATTTATATTAACCTGAATTATCTAGATTGTTTTTCCAGATAACCTCAAAATAATCAGACCATTGTGAAGTTGTCTTGTGTTGGCTGTTATCTTTCTAAAACTTCTGTTACTCTAGAAATCACTTTTACATTTTGTGAATGACAAGTTATTGCAGTTATTGCACATTAATGATATGCTAAGAATTTTGCGCAATTACTATCATATTTATCATAGGATTTGTTTTCTTACAGTGTATTTTGCAAAGTTTGGGAGTACTCATGAAGGCATGCACCCACTGAGGTTATTTGTATAGCATTGAGATCTAAATAGTCAAACTTCTATCACTTAGAAAATGTTTCTTGAATGAATAAGAGTGAGAAAAAATGAAATTCAATAATAATAATCATTTTTTTTGAGAAAATGTCAACGAAGTTAAAAAATTCACAGCAACTAAGGAAGGATATTAAATATAGATGTCAGCCAAATTGTTAAAAACTTTAACATATAATTTTGAAGAACTAGTAAAGATTAAACTATATTCAGGTTTTTTTATTCCCACATTTTAAGCAAGATGCTTGTTTTAGAAAAGTAGGTATCTCTGAAACATAATGGAGACAGTAATTCTTTACTTACTAATTTTAATTATATTTTTAAACAGCATGAAACCACTTTTAAGTGAAAGATTTTATCAATTACCTTTATAGCTTTAAAAATTAGGAAAAATGAATTATTTTTGTAACCAGTATTTCTTTATATTTTGACTAAAATTTTAAATTCTATCACTTTAAGCATCTGGATAAAATAAATACTTTCAGTATCATCTTTCTAGCTTTTTCAGTTTCTGACATATACCAGAAACACAACAAATATCCATTGCATGTTTTTCATTAAATAACAAAATATAAATTTTCTAGTTGTGACTTATGACTAAAGCTTTACAGAGAAAATTGATGACATTTTAAAAAATCTTTACAATAGCATGTTGGAGTATATGTTTTTCTTTAACCCCCATGGGTTCTAAAAAAGGAGCTATGCTTAACAGAAAAACATTTTGCAAACGGACTCCTATCTTGTTAATCAGTTTAATGAAAAATTCTGTATGTAAACTTTCAAACCTCTAGATCAGTGTTACTCAAACTGTGTTCCTCAGAACACCGCCATTGAAGTCATTTAGAATACTTTTAAAAAATGCAGATTACCAGGCCATATCCCAGATCTCCATAATCAGAATCTAGGTGCAATGTTCAAAAATGTGCACTTTTAATGAACTCCACTGATATGTTTTATGTATTTCATGTTTAAAAAAAAATCTTCTAATATAATTTATGCATATGTAAAAAGATGATGTAAAATTCTGTCATTCTATGTGAAAGGAGTGGTAGTAGGGAAAACTACAGTTAATATATCTGGATAAGAGAAATCTAACTTAGCTGGAGACTAGTTCCTTAAAGATAGCCAAACAATTCAATATAGGATTGTTCAACACATATACTGTTCTGTAGGCACAGTAGGTTCAGGTTAATTTAGAAAATGCCTATAATTTTCTGTGGGGAAGCCTAATCTTCAAAGACAGACATCATAGTGGTAGTTTCAATAAAAGGGAAAAATTCTAAATCCGCCAGGCTTAGCCATCAAGGAATAGATTAATCTATTTATTATAGAGGTCATATAGTAGTTAGGGAATGCGGGGAGCAGGATCAGACCCTCCCAGGTTAAGGATTTGTTAAAAGTAGGTAAGATCTCAGACCTGTAAGTTCTTTTCTTGTTAGGGGTTCGGCACACATATACAAAACCATGACAAAAGACCTATGATTCAGTCATCAGGAAGTGTAAGACTTAGTCATGTAATTCTCAGTCGTTTAGAAACAAGGCATGAAATAGCGAGATCAAGAAATCTAATAAGGGTCTTGATTTTGTCATAACTGACTCAAGTTTTAGCAAGTATAGTATTGGTTTGTGTTCAGTGTAGACATTACCAGTTTTTAAGAAGAAAGAGAGAGAGAGAGATGGAGCAAGGGCTGGCACCGTTTCCTAAAATATCTGAAGTACTATCCTCTGTAGGAAGCCTCCATTGTGACCTAATCTCTTTCTCAAAAATATTAAGAGATATTGAGCTCACTTACATGCTCCTTAAGACTAAATATGAACATCCCTAAATACTTATTGTCCTTACACATAAGCTCACAGGGAAAACCTTTTTTTTTTCCTGGTATTCAAAAGTTTTTCACACATTTTCATTACAACATTTTTCAAACAAGAACTTCAAATCCAAAATAGGGGACTTTTTGACTAGTGATATACGAAAGAGAACTTCCATGATGTATTTGGGGAATGGTGAGTAGAATGAGATTGCTGGGTATATTTGACTATTTGAGATCTTTGAGTGTAACAAGGGATGGGAGGTGCAGTGCAAAAGATCTGCAAATCAAAGACCTTGTTTATTCCCCAGTTCTACATTATCTATGTTATCTCAAGGAACTCACCTAAACTTTTATTTTCTTCATCTATATTTCCTTATCTAAGTAGGAATAAGTTACCTAACAGAATTATTGTGGGGATCAAATAGGAAATGCTTTGTGAATGACAAAGTACTAGAGAAATGTTTGGATTCTTTTCAGCTTATCACTGGGGAGAGAAGTATACACCTCTCCCAGGAACATCGCCATTGACCAAGAGTAGGATTAATCAAGCAGAAATCTTTAGTGGACAACTGCACATATTGGACTAGAGTGTAGAATAAGATAGATTTGGGAAATATATTCAAGAAAGTAAATTGCACTTGGCAATTTGATTTTAAATAAATATTTCGAATTTTAATTTTGAAGTAGTGTTAATATTATGCAAGTGTAAGACACACATCAAATTATATACACCTTTTTAAATATTTGTTACATAATTTGAAAAGCATCACATGGAGAAAAGGTGTTTTTAATGTGGAATCAAAGATAATATTTCTGGTCTATATTTAACCTGGCATCTAATCTGTTTGTTATTTTTTAAACAAATACAGGTTCAAAATATGAGCATTCTAATTCACATGATGGTAGAGCCCCCATAGTTTGTAATTGTATTTGAGGTAAGAGTCCTGGTATGTGTGAATTTTGGAGAGGCAGGGCATTTTGGCACAAGCCATCTGAATAAAGACAAAAAGAAAAAAAAAATAGAGCCTAACGTAGGGGCTGACTGAGCCATGTGGCTCGTCCCCCACAGGTGACAGTGATTGAATAAATGAATGAATAAATTCTTGCTCACTTGACTAAGGTCCAAATAGGTTATCCTTACTCAAGTGAGCATGAATTCATTTATTTATTCTCTCATTCGATTTGCCCATAAGTATAAGGAATTATGTTAGATGCTGAAGATAAAAGTGACCAAGCATAGCTCTTACTTTTAACTTGCTTAAAATCTAGTAGAAAGTAATTTTTAAATTAGTATTATTTATTTGTTAATAATAGCTGATATTTGTTGAACATTTAGGCTAACGACTTTACATAAATCATTAAAAAACTCTAGGCTGAAAAAATAAACCTCTACCTTAATCAATGTCTGAAGTTGCAAGGGGTATGAAGGGCAGGAACAAAACATTAGTATTTTATATAAGTTTATGCACATAAAGAAAAAGTCATTATTTTAAATCATAATATTATAAGAGTTGAAGTAGAAAAAATGAAAACAGTTGATTTAGATTTGGAAATTTCACAGATGGAGAAATAGAATCTGAGAATTAGTAAATAAGAACTTTAGGTTAAATTCTAATATTTGAGAATAGATTTAGTGATTTTGCCTTGAAACTGGTTTCTGTTATTTTGTGGTTATTGTCTTTATGTACATTAAGTGCCCAGAATGATCTTAAAACAATCAAACGAAAAACCCAGCAAATATGTTCAAAGCTCTTTTGTTTAAAATCCTTAAGTGGTTCTCTGTGGCTCTTAAAAGAATAATCAAAATCTCTTCCTGAAGCAGGTTTTCTGTCTGAATCTCTTGGGCAGGAAAAGGAGAAAAGTCAAAGGTTCTTTTTGAGTCTTTTTTTCTTAAACAACTTAAAATCAATATCACAAAAGGCAGCTTCAGGGTGGCAAAACTTTGGTTCTTTGTATTACAATAAAATTTAAGGAGAGAAAGACTGCAAGAAAGAGGCTAATTAGGTGGTTATTTTAATAATTGCAATGAGATGAGCAAGTGGCATAGACCAGAGTGGCCAGAGTTAGGATTGTGAAAAGTTGTAATTCTGGGTTTATTTTGTTAGGTAGCTAGTCAGATATGAGAGACAAGGGGAACAAAGGAATAGGGGCCCAGCCCAGAAACAGCCCAAAGAACACTCTATTGGTAATTAGAAAATTCCTCTTGCATCCCCAGAGACAAAGACAGGAGGGTCATAGTCTTAGCTAGTCTAATCTGTGTAGAAGGTCATTATAATACTATGTTTATGCCTGAAAGTTCATGAATCTAATTATAACAGACTTTATTCTGGGTAAGCACATGCACACTAGGCAAAGTTATCTAGCATCCAGGTGTCAATTAAGATGACCTCATTTGCCAATCACCTAGGAATGCCTTTGGAACCACCCATCACAGCCCTTTTTGCCCTTTTAGGTTCTCTCTTTTGGGTGGCTTTTTGTGGCCCTTTTGGCCTCTTTTTGTTGGTTAAGGGGCCGGGACCATGTGCCTCCTTGGGGCATACTTTGTCTTTCTGAAACATATTTTTAATAAAACTATTAAATCTCAATGACCTGTGATTCTTCACTGTGTCATTTGAGGAAGAACCGAGGAAAAATATTAACTACATGTCTGTGCTGTCCTTATCTCTCTCCCTCCCCACTACCGTTGGGGTGACACCGAACTCCGATGGGCCCCAACAGTGACAACAGCTCTGAAGATAAAATTTTGAGAAAAGAAAATTAAAAACAAAATTTTCTCTCAACCCAGAAATCCTCTCCACAAAGTTAATATAGAAAAAATGGTTTTATATTAAATAAGCATTAAATTAGAATGTGATGCACATTGTAAGCAATTTGCTAAGAAACTGCAGACAGAAAGAAATTTCACCCTTTTACATACTAAAGCAGACACAACCCATTACCTACATGTTCTAAAGACAAACTGTGACTGGTCCTCAAATAAGAGGGGTTGACAGGACCATTTGTCATGTATCGTTAATTCTAAATTGACCTGGTAGTTGAGGTGATCATATGTGTAAGTTAATCAGCTTTATCCAGGGGAGAAACAAGATTCTCATATCTTTTTAAATTTTTTTTAAAAATTTTATTTCATTATTAGTTTCAAGTATACAGTACATTGGTTAGAAATTTATATAGTTTATGAAACGATTCTCCTGATTATCCTTTCTCTCTTTTGGCTCTCCACATAGCCATTACATTAATGCTAACTGCATTCTCTATGCTGTGCTCCTCATCCCCGTGACCATCTAATTTGTACTTCTTTAACCCTTCACCTCTTTCTCCCAGCTCCCCCAACACCCCTCTCCTCTGGCTGTCACCAGATTGTCCTCTACATTTGTGAGTTTGTTTTCAATTAGTTTGTTCTTTTTGTTCCTTAAATTTCATCTTTATGACAAGAAGCAGTTTTGAAACTTGAAGCAAAGTGTCACTGAAGTCAGGCTCCCACCTTCCTACAGAAATGTTTACATTTCAAAGATCGTTCTCAGGTCCTTAAGAAAGACATTTCTGGGTCATGCAAATAACAATAGGCTTATATAGTCTTCAAAATATATTTATACATTGTGAAGAAAGTACTTAAAATTACAGGTTCTCTAAAGTAAATGCTCTAAGAAAAAGGGGCAGGGTGGACCAGAAGAAGTCTCTTCTCTTACTTTCAATAGGAAGAACTAAGCCTCTTTATTTTAGTTTTCATTTGCATTTACAACAGCTAGCAGTGCTGATAGTGCGACATAGGAAGAGCGAGAAGGGAGGCAGTAAAATTTTAAGCCTGAACAACGGAAAGAAAATATTTAATTAGATGGAGAAAACTTGAGAAGAAACAGAGTAGGCAAAGCTATATAAAGTACTGGGTTTTTGTTGGGATGTTAAGTTGGAGATGGCTTTTGTACTTTCTAGTTGTTATGCTAAGCAGGCAGATAGCTATATAAGTTTGGAATTCAAAGGAGAGGTCTGAGTTAAAGCCATAATTTGGGGAGTCTGCACTGTACAGACAGCATTTAAAGTCATGGGACTAAAGCCAATCAACCACTTTATCTATATTCATTAGAGATCCAAAGAGAAGAGATTCAAAGTCTGAGCCTTGAAGCATGACAAAGGAAATGATTGGGGGGATAAGTAGGACTCAGTAAAGGAGATTGTAAAGAAGTGTTCCGTGAAATAAAACAAAACCCATGTGAAAGTGTGTGTTCTGTATAGGAAATACAGAAAATCTTTTTGGGAGAAGAATGATTATCTGTGTCAAACGTTGCTAAGATCAAGCACAATGAAGATTGGGAAAAATAACCATTGAATTGATCAATGCGGAAAACATTGGTGACATCCAAAATAACAAGATCTGTGGAGCCGTGAGAATAAAAGCCTAGCTGGTATAAGTTGCAGAGAGAACAGACAGAAAAATTTAAAACAATATAAACCACTCTGTCCAAGGGAATTGGTATAAATAGGAGCATAGATGTGGAACTTTAGTTAAATGGAAAATAGAATAAAATAGCTACTTTTTAAGATGGAAGAAATTACAGGATATGTGTATGCTGATGGAAATGATCCAGTGAAGAGGAGAAGCAATCAATGATACATGAGAGAAAGGAACTGCTGAATAATGTCCTCAACTGCATAAAAGGGGACAAGTGGAGAAGTTGGTGTTACTTAAAAACACCAATACCCATTCATGGCATAAAAAAGAAAGATACAGATGCTGCAATAAGGGTGAAAAATTTTCCCTTTTTCTCTTCCAGGTTCTTTGGCTGGTCTAATAGTTAAATTGACATAAGAGAGAAAACCTAGTTTAATTTTGTACATATCAGGAACCTCAAAGATACTCATATTCAAGGGCAAGTCAGGCAATTGAGTCTAAATGCCATCCTGAGCTAAGGAATGGGAAAGGGATCTGGGGTTTCAAAGAAGGAGGATGATAATTTACAGGAGGACAAGAAGAGCAGATATTTTATAATTAGAAGTTTGTCTTGCCATGCAGGTAAGTCTTTCAAATAAAAAGTTATCACTGTAATATCTCTCTTTCTGGTATAGGCCCCTTATCTAAGTTCTTTTAGGTAGTTAAGTGAGAGGCAAAAGTTTTTCCTGAGTCTGCTGGGTCTTGATTGCCTTCAGCTCAAAGTAACCCACATTGCAGAGTGACATATTTTGAGGTGGCATATTCTGTTCCTTCAGTGGTTATTTGGTAACTGTGATGGTGGGAGTTTAGAATATTCTATTCTGATTACCCTATATTCTCAGAAAAGTTGGAAGATTATCAGAATGAGATGAGAGAAGAGTGAGTAGTTTAAAAATAGAGCAGAAGGTATGTAACTGTTGATGAAAATGGAAGAGTATAAGACTAGCACTATAGAGTATGGGCAGTCTTAAGATCCTCTTTGAGGTTATTGCCCTTGAATTTAAAGTACAATCAACACGGCTCTGCGTGTGTGTGTGTGTGTGTGTGTGCGTGTGTGTGTGTGTGTGTTGTGTGTTTTCAATTTAGAGGTTATGGGTACAAACCAGGTCTTGAGTTTTGTCAAGCAATTGTGGCATAATGAGAGCAAGACAAGAGAGTTGAGACATGTAAGGGAGCTACTACAGCAATTGGCCTTGGAATTTAAGCTGGCTTAAGAGAGAAGTGAAAAGGTGATAAAATCAATGGATTGTAGTTATTGATGACTATACCATCAGAGGGTGAAAATTTTAATATAGCTATAGACAGTCAAGATTGCTTCACTAAAGAACTCTGCAGGATAAACCACATACGTAACATAAGCAGCAGGTACTTTGAGCACTATAGAGAGTGAAGAAATTATTCAGTGTTTAAACAGTTAACAGTTCAACTTTTCTAAATTTCAAAAACATCACAAAATATAAACTTCTATATTTATTACAGTTTAACAGTTTATTCTTCATTGTTTGTAACTGAATAATGCAGTCTGTGCCCATTAACAGTTAAATCTAATATAATAGAGAAACTTGTACATGTCAATTGAAAGTTAGCCATAATAACATTTTATTATTTAAAAATATACATGTTAATCATTCAGAAAGCTTTTTCATGATAATCTGATTTATATTTATGTCACTATTACATTCTGAATAAACAGGAGCAAGTTCCTTTAAACTTTATAACCAAAGTTGCATTCATGAATTTTTAAATCTATCTTTAGGAAGAACTATTTGCCAAATTTATTATAGTAATAATCTGTCAGTAACAGGATTCTTTTCTTTCTAAATTAAATAAAAATGAAAGGGAAAATTCTTTGTTGGAACTAAAGCTCTGGCATGTCTAGGAGTGGCATAAAAGCATATTAAAAGATTCATGTTATTTAGAATACGTGTTTGGGTTCGCAGACCTGAAATGAAAGGGATAACTCAAAAGAGTAGAGATAAGTTAGTTTGAAATTTTTTATAAATCATGGTGTATTTTTATAAACATCAAGCAAATATATCTCAGGGAGGTGTTGGTATTCTTGCTTAAATATATGATAAGGCTGCGAACTAAAGATTACATGGGTTTTGACTTTATCTTGGCTATTAACTTTTTTATTACAAAAGAAAAGTAAATATTTTTCTGAAGATAGAATTGTCTAAATATGTCATTGTTTTCAGTGGCATAGAATTAATTAGTAATACATAGACCTGCGCCAATGTAGTGGAAGTATAATAAGAAACGAATCTGAAGTCTATAATTTTCAATATCAGTAACAACAACAATGACAACAAAAACACTTGAAATATATTGTCAGACTGCTGAGTGATGTCAGAGGAGGATAGGGAACTAATTTGTGTTTGTCTAGGTGCTGGTCCAATACAGAACTGAAGGGACATTTGGGAAGCCAGGTTAGGAGATATCCTTCAAAACATTGAAGGAGTCTACAGAGGAATCCACCCAAGGGCTTTGTTCTCAGGAATAGATTTCACTGAGTGTAAAGCAGGAAGCTGTTATAGCTGTAATGTTATTACCTGACCGTGTCTTTCAAACAGAAGGTAAGATTAAAGTTTCCCAGTACCTGTTTATTTTATTGTAATAAAATAAAATATACTTGAGTATCGAGATAAGTGCCAGAAAATAATTCGTAAGGAGTTAATTTTGTTAATTGTGTGATGGTAGAGTAATATTTTTAAAGTATCATAAGTAGGCTTAAAAAGTTTTTTCTACAAAAATAAAATTTATTTCTTTTCTCACAAGCAGACATTTATTACAGGCCAATATGTGTAAGGCAATGTACTAAAGCCCAATAATAAAATTTTCAAATCTGGCATCTTAACTTCATTGAAAATACACATATACATTCTAGCTAAGGAGACTTAACCATACGGGCAGGGAGAAGAATGTGTTAAACACCAGCACAGAGTTTAAAGGAATAAGTGTTTCTTCCTATGACTTTAGGTGATGATGGTCACCAAATTTATATCCACAGGCCAGACAGAAATTGAGACAATCTACTTGACATTTCCACTTAAATGTCTAATTGAGATCACAAACTCAATGTTTCCAAAATAAACTGTGATTTCATCTACCAGAACACATTATTCTTCTTCACCTTTATATTTCAGCAAATGGTCCTAAGTGCTTGTTTCCTCTTTTCCCTCATTTTCTATAACCAACAGGTAACCATGACCTCCTCTTACATTTATCCCTAATTCATCCAAGTATTCTCTCCCTACTGCTTCCATATGATCAAAAACATCATCTTTTCTTGGACTATTACAGAATTGTCTTAACTGATCTTTTGTTTTCCACTTTACCTTCACTCCTCAACCTTTCAAACTCCATAGAGCAGCCAAATTATGGGTTTTTTTTTTTCTGAATTGACCATTTTTTTCTCTTCCAATCTTTTCTCTGTTGCACTGGTTTTCAACTATAGTACCAGAATTTCCTACACTGCTTTATTCAAAAAGATACTCACAATAGCTTATTCTGGATTATTTAATTTAATGACTTCTTGAATCACACTGAATACACGTTAGGGTTATTTTCTGCATTCTGCATCAATGCCCTCTCTCTGGGGACCAAAACCTCTGTACTGGCTATTTATTTTTTTCTCTTAATCTCCATTTTGCTTCATGAGTATGCTTTTTCATTATCTGCTTATGTTTGCAAATGATTATAGTAGTAGTTATCAAAATACTTTTTGCTTCACAATCATATTCTGTGATTTTTTTTTTTTTCTGAAAATGGATATAACTAGACACAACTAGACACAACTAGTATATTCTGAATCAGAATCAGAAAGTCCAGAGAGACCGGTGGTCCAGTATATTTTTAGAAAGCTTCTCTGAGATTATTATATCTTTAAATAAAGTGAACTGGATCATACTGACATACTGATAGCTTCTTTGGACTCTCATGGCAATAGTATAGATCATTATTTCATTGATTTTCCTTTGTGGCTTCAAGATCATGTCATCAATCTTCAAGGTGTGGCAATGAGGCTTGTTTAGTATTAAAGCCTAATTCATTAAAAGTCCTTTCCTTAATAAGTGAAACTGGGGACACAATGCTGTAACCAGGCCCTCTGGTGGGCTGGTTCTGAGATATTTCCTAAAGTAATTCAGTTTTCTCTTTGCTGATCATACCTTCACGTGCTTGCATCTGTAGCTTTTGTTATGATTTCCTAGTGATTGCATCAGCAAGAGCAATAGTTATCAGAAAGAAATAGGGTTATACAAAAAGCTGATCACCTTAGTGGCTTTCACTCCTGAGTGTTTTAACAAGATGAAATTAGTTAGAGATTCTACCTCTTCTCAGTTTCATACCAGCAATATCTGGAGCATGCAATATCTAATTCCTCACTTTACCTTTTGAGTGTTTGTGTAAACTCTGAGGATGAGCAGCTCCTGAGATGGATTTGTTGAGGCTACCCAATATTCTTCAGTTTGTCCTCTCCCCATTTTCACAGAGCTCCACACCCAAACTCTTTACTCTCAACAACTGATGCCCTTATATCGGGATATATCGGGGAAAAATTATTTATGTATTTCTCTGGGAGTCGTTTCTTTTCTGGTATGACATCATAGGTGTTTCAACATTAGTGGTCTTTTCCTTCATCCTGACTCCTCTGCTTCATACAGAATTTTACAGAAATTTCTCAAAGTTCTAGGTCCTGATTTCAGAAGCAGAAGATAAATTTTAAATATATATATATTTGTCATTCTATGAGACTAGGGGAATGAAGAGGGTACAAACTGCCATTTTAAATACTAGAAAAAGAAGCATTTGTTATTTATATGTTTCAATTCTAGAATTGGTATTTGGTCCTATTGTATAATTTCAGTTTGTCTGCTGTTTCTTATCTTGTCATTTTTGTCAACATATCTTCCCTTGTGTCCTTGAGCATAGTTGTAAGAACTGCTTTAAAATCCTTATCTGTTAATCCCAATGTGTGAGTCATCTCACATTTGGCTCCATAGATTGTTTCTTTTCAGAGTGGATCATGTTTTCTATTTCCTCTGTAATTCAAATAATAGTGGATATTATCTTGAACCTCGAAGAGAGTGTGTGTGTGTTTAAGCAGGCCATTAACTTGGCTGAATTCAAGCTATTAAAACTCAGTCTCCCCTGTAGTAGGCAGAACCTCAAATTCCAGTGTATTTTGTATTTCTTAGTCTTAGCTAGGTCCCTGAGGCTGTACCTTACATGCATGGCATGGTAGGCAGAATAATGACCTCCCAATGATGTCCACGTCCAAAGCCCTGTAACCTGTGGGTATGATACCTTACATAAAGA
>NW_006442512.1:8680788-8725929 GCF_000325575.1 Pteropus alecto | reverse complement strand
GAGAGAGAGAGAGAGAGAGAGAGAGAGAGATTAAAGATGTGATTAAATGATTAAATTAAGGATTTTGGAATGAGCATAGTATCTTAGGTATTCAGGTGTGCCCAACCTAATCACAATCACCCTTAAAATCAGAGAACCTTTTCCAACTTAGGTCAGCATCAGAGGGAGATGTGACCACAGAAAAATGATCAGAGATATGCAATATTGCTGGCTTAGAAGATGGAAAAAGAGACCCAAAAGCCAAGGAATGTGAACAGCTTCTAGAAGCTAGATAATGCAATCAGGTAGTTTCTCCTCAAGAACCTTGCCAACACCTTGATTTTACCCCAGTGAGACACTTTACAAAATATGAGTTCCATAACTGTGAGTTAACGAGTTTGTGTTTTAAGGTTGTGTGGTGATTTGTGTAGTAGCACCTGGCAGCTGATACATATGGCTCGGTATTAACCGGATATTGAGGCAGAGTTTATACACAGATTTTGGTGCTTCCCCACTCTGGCTATCTTCTATGTTTTCTTCCTCATACTTCAGTGGCTATGTTTTTCCAAATCCTGTTCTTTGGTTCTTTGAGCCAATAAGACCACAGGATTATCACTGGAGCTTTAGATATCCCACTCGGCATAGACTGAGAACTGCCTTCAGAATAAAAGTCATAAAAATAGGATATTCAATTCCTGTCATTCTCTTTATTCAAGAGTAAATTCTTCTCAGTATCTATTTTTCTTTGTTTATTCTCTAATGCCTTCAAAGAGTTGCTTTTTATAATTTTTTTTCCCCAGTGTTTACGGCTATTATCTATAGAAGGCTTGATCTGTGAGACATTTACTAGGCCATACTAGAAATGGAACCCTACCTTGTATTACCCACATACTTGAAAATATAAACAAAAATTAATAATTATTGAAAAAATGAAAAAAATACAAATGTATAGTTCCTTCTCTTAAGGGACTTTCATCATTAACATAGTTACCATTTCATAAGTATAATGTACATAATTTACTTAGCCATGAGTTATTATTACCCATTTGAATGTTTTTTAAAAATATTAAAAATGATAAATATCACTTCTAGGAATGTTTCAATAAAATAACTGACAGAGGAAGTGGGGAATAAATTCCTTGGAGTACATTTGCCAAGTAGCATTTTATTGGTGAAATATATGAGTGATTTTATAGTTCATATTACGTATAACAAATTTGCTCTTTTAAAAGACTGGAGCAATTTACTATCAATGTACAATTATACCTATTCTCTCATATCAAAACATCAAATTATATATATTATTTTTATTATTTTTAAAGGTAATGGTATCTATAGTTGACCTTTGTTGCTTTGAGCTGTCCAGTATCTTTCTCATCGTTCTGATAATATTCAGATGTTTTCCAGAATCGATATTCTCCTACTCTAAGTTTACATGGTTTGAGTGGACAGATCTACTACTGGCTCTTTTCTAAACATTAAACATTGACCTAAAGACTAAAAGTGACTTTAGTTGATTCATCCTGATGGATGCACATGCTGGTAAGATTGTGTTTTAGTTTGGACCTCTAGACCCCCAGAGCTGCATTACTCTTTGCCTTTGCTGAGCTTGTGTCAGCAGCTTTCCTTTGAATATATATATTTCTTTGAATGCACAAATGACAATCCCTTATTTACTTAAATTTGTCAGAGTAACTTCCCATTGTTTAAAAAATTACTAATCATATACGGCGATATACATATATATTTTTTTGAATAATCAATTCCAATATATTTGAATATTTTGAATTGCTAATGAGGAGTGTACTTTATATTTTGAAATTGTCACTTTATTTACTCAATTCAACTGATCTATTTTGGGCACCTAGTGTGACACAACATTCTATTAATTTGGGGGACATAAAACTCAAATATAAATTCTGACTCAGGTAGCTTACAGAATACTTAGAGAGTTGGTTATGCAAATACCTAACAATAATTAGTACATTTCAACTAAACACTTTTTCCCTCTACTTTTTAAATATAACTTATCCATTATGCTAACATATTTGGATACTTTTTTTTTACATTTGGACAATGGCTATTCTCTGTAATGCTTGTAATATATTTCCCTCATGTTCTTGCTTTTCTTTAATATTTGTTTACATTATATGTTATTGTATTTTTACTAGAATATTATAATGTATTAACCATCCTTCTGATTTATTAAATAATATTAAATGTATCTTTATTTAGCTATTATAAAATGTTTTTTGATAAATAATTTTTAATATACAAATCATTTATTCATTCATTATATATTTTGACATATATATTGAGATCTATTTCACATCATCTTCACTTTTAGATTTAATTATACTGATATTGGCTTAATGAAACTTATTTTCTCATTGTTAATTTACTTTTATTTCTTCATGTAATCTTAGTATGAAAGTTTGAACTAAGTTTTGGAAATATTAGTTTTAGAAAATAGGAATCATTCCCTTTTCTATTTAAATACTGTACCACACATGTTAGATAAGTTGAATTTATAATAAACTCCAGAGTTTTTAAGGATAAGTCTATCATCAATACCTTAAAAACAAATAAACAAACAAATAAAACTTTTGCTTACTTTTCTAGAAGTTTCCTTGATGAAAATATTATGAAATACCTGAGATGTTAATTAGAACAGACTTGTGTTCATATAGAGATGAATAGATAAAGATAATGTGTCATATATATGTATACATATAAATATATATATATACACACATTAGAATTTTATTCAGCCATGAGGAAGAAGCAAATCCTGCTATTTGCAACAATTAGCTATTCGTTAATGCTAAGTGAAATAAATCATACAGAGAACAACAAATATTGTATGATGTCATATATGTAGAATCTATAAAAAGACAAACTTGTAGAAACAGAGAGTAGAATGATGGTTACTGGGGGCTGAGGATTAGGGGAACTGGGAAAATATTAAAAGGTATAAACTTGCAAATAGAAAAATGAAAAGTTCTAGAGATCTAACGCATAGCATAATAATTATAATAAATAACATTGCATTATATACTTCAAAATTGCTAAGAGACTAGATCTTAAATGTTCTCACCACAAAAAAATGAATTATGTGATGCGATAAAGGTGTTAACTAAAGCTATGATGATAATCATATTGCAGCATATAAATGTATCAAATCAACATTTCGTACACCTTAAACTTATACAGTGTTGCATGTAAATTATATCTCAATTAAACAAAAGAAAAAACAATGTGTTCCCAAATCATTATTGCAACATTTCCTCCCAGTGGTACTAGTGCACGTATTCTGAACTACAGTCAACTTTAATTAATAACTGATCTTTTTTCCTCCAAGGAATTTGAACAAAAGTACTCTTTAAGATTCCAGAACTGCTGATACTTTTTCTACCAGCATACAGATACTCCTCAAATATTTTTGTGTGTCATCTTACAGACTTTGCTATAATAGGTGATCAATGAGTGTTAAAGATGTTTTTTAAAGGCTGACGAACTGTTTCTTCTTTTTACATTACTTTTAAAGGTGGCCCTCCCATCCCTAGGTTCTACTTATATTGAAAACAATGTCATAGAAAGATCTAATATATGTAATACACAATAGCAATAGAAGAATTTCCTCCCTAAGCAGGAGACTGAGGCAATTTTCAAGTAAATAAAACCTAACCTATAGCAATACTTCCTTAGATTCACATCTAAGAGCTCAGATTCTCTTTAAAAATAAGAAATGTTTTATAAAGGAGTATCCTAAGCAGAAATAGAGAGTTTTGTCATCCATGCTGTACTTAGAACAAGCCTACTCTTCAGTCTAAATTCTATAGAAATAACATAATTTGATCTCCCTAGAATGGCAGACTATGAGTCAAGACACAGCTTTTTTTTTTCCCCCCCTCAGGTTCATTTTAGTATTGCAAGAAATAGAGGAAGAGAATTTTAAAACATTCATCAGAAACTCCCAGGTAGAAGATGTGGGAGGTGAGTAGCAAAGATGTTAATCACTTCATTTAAACCCTGTATCTATGCCATGTGTCAATTGTGATGTAGGAACCAGAAAATAGGGTCACTGAATATGCCTCTATAATTTTCTTTCTCTGATCTGGATTCCAAACAGTGACGAGTGAAGCCTGGACATAGACTCACTTTATTCTCACCAGAAAAGTTACTAACAAGGGAGATAAGTTAGAACCCGAGTAAACAATCTCAATGAACAGACTGGGCCCCTGGTACAGGAGTTTCAATACAGTGGAAAAACATACAGATAGAAGATTTAAAGCAGCAAACAATCACTCAACTGAGAGACTAGATTAAACTAATTTTAGACATGTCAAGTTTCAACAAGATTTCCCACACATACATCCTTTTTGAAGAAGTTACTACAAGATTCAGCATAATAAGGGAGTAAATCAAGAGAGCAGAAAGGATAGGATTTAAGAAATAGTGGATCCTTTATAAAAGTCTAGTAAATAAATGTCCCAGAACCCAGTGTGATACGAAATAATTAAAATGTCCTTGATTACCATTGCCATTAACCCTCATAATTAGGAAATAACAGGAGATACATATTGTCCGCTAACTATATTCAAGATACTGTTTTCCATATGTTAACTCATTAAATACACACACATTGCTATGAAGTAAATAGTATTGATGGAAAGGAGTTTGCCCTAAGAAAACAAGTGGTAAGAGACGAGGTCAGGCTACAAATGTAGGCATCCAATGACAACACTCTTGACAGCTATGTTCCAGGGTCCTTACATCAATATCATCCAGTAGCTGGTATATTATTTAAATTAACCAAAAGTCACCTGGGGTAGAAAAGCACCCTAAGATTAAGGAATAACAAATAAAATTAACTTATCTGAATCTAAAATTAAAACCATGGGAAAAATATATTTTTCTCACTGCAGGATGAAGTCACCTTTTCCAGTACTTGAAGCTTCAACATTATATAGGTCTAATTTGTGGGACTGCATTATTAGTTTTCTTTTTACCATCAAACTACTAAATAAACATATTTGTGTGCATTTAAGAAGAAACCTACCTTGTTATCTACATAATGATAAATTTATATAATGTCTATAATGAAACACCATCTATGAATGAAATAATTATTTATTTTTTAATTGAATCTATATAAAATTATAGTAAATGCAACATGTTTTACTTGTGGTGCTTTATCTTAATTTAAAATTATTACCATGAAGAAAACAATTGATTTTGTACAATTTATTCATAACCTATTTTATTTTGCAAATAAATTAAAATGGCTTATGTAAATTCTTGAAATGCAGCATAAATATTAAATAAGAATGAATAGCTGAGGAAATTGGGATAAAAATAAAAATGACAGTAGAAAAAATTTAAATGTAATGCATCACAGAATTCTTTGTACAAGGCAAAATTGTTGATCACAGAAATGCAGCTCAAGCTAAGTTAATCATAAATGAGAGCTATTATAAACACACCAGAGTAGGCCAGAGACTAATGGAAACCAGCATTATGAACCATCAGGATAAGAGTAGCTCTAAAATCCTCAGCTAATATCTAGATCATAGGGCTAGAACACTTTAACAACTTGACACTTATGTTTGTTCCTTTTTGTATTGATTTTTTTCTACTGTAATAGTATTTCTCATATGTTAGAATAATGGTTTTAGGCAGCCAAAGGTTTACATCCTCAAAAATCCTCAAACAGAAAGTAAAAACTGTTTCTCTACAAACTAAATTAGAACAAATTAGAGAAAGATCAGCTCAAGTTGGGTCATATACCCAATCATACATCCATCATTGTGGCTGTGGGAGTAAAATATTAACATTGGCTACTTTGAGTGAGATTTTTTTGGCAATTTCTTTTTGCCTATGAACTATCCCATGTCCAATTCCATTGAACACTTCTGATTTCATCGGCAGTAGTGGTAG
This sequence comes from Pteropus alecto, assembly GCF_000325575.1. NCBI lineage: Eukaryota > Metazoa > Chordata > Mammalia > Chiroptera > Pteropodidae > Pteropus > Pteropus alecto. The sequence goes on along the minus strand of NW_006442512.1, from coordinate 8,720,010 downwards.
ACAGTTTTGCAAAAGTTTAGACTTATTCTGTGACTATTCTCCTTTAAAAAAAATTCTGGATTGTTTTCTGCTTTTATTCAGGAACTTCCATGAAGGCATAGGAATCCATACATAACTGCAACCTGATAAGATGTAAGAGGTGGGGGAATGTCAATATCCAGGGAGTAATTATCCTTTAATGGAGAATGAGAACTGGTGGATAAATGCTCTAGTCATCATCAGTTAATTCTCAGAAGCCCCAGTTTCTCACAGTGGTAACCGGATTAACGATGCCCTCTTATGTCAATTTTTCCCTGGATTATTTTTGCCATTCCTTCTTTCTGGCTTCATGATCACCTCCCAAATAAAGTACTCTTACCTAATCCTTTTCTCAAACTCTGCTTTCAATGGAACCCAAACTGAGGTGCCCATAACTGGATCAATTATGTTATCCAGAAAATTCTTTTTTATCTTGGATATTCTCCACAAATTACTGCTTATTCTCCTTTATTAACCAACTCTAAACTTGGATGTGATTTTCATGTCTTCTCTATCTATACTGACTGAAAGATTTCATGTAGTCTCGTGTCTTTCAAAATCACCTGTTCTCTAGTGATTACACATTTATATTTCTAGTTGTGACTTCTTCCTTGTGTTCCAGACTTTTTACACGAGTGTCTATTTGAAATCACTTGGCAGTTTAGTTGGCATCTCAAATTTAGCATGTCCAAAGAAAAACTCTCAGTTCTCTTCCCAAACCTGCTCTTTCCACAGTCTTCCCAGTCTCAATACTTGGCAACTCCATTATTTCAGTTGTTCAGGTCCAAAACTTGCATAATCTTCGAGACATCTTTCTTCTTTGAGACATTTTTTCCTCTCCCTCACATCTCATATTTAATAAATCAAGAAAGTTTCAAAATATTCCCGAGATTCAGCCATATCTTACAACCTCATCTTAGCAACCTGGATAATTCCAGTAGTATTGTAATAGGCCTCTGATCTCCACCCTTAAACTCCTAAAATCTACTTTCTAAATAGCACTGAGAAAGACCCCAAGAAACACGAATCAAATATTATACTCTACTGCTCAATATCTTTCTTCAGAGTGTTATTACTAAATCCTTTAGAAGGAAAGCCAAAGTCCTAAGAATGACCTGTAAATACATACATAATAAAACTATTTTTCTTCTATTATTGTCACCTACTTCACTTCTTTCTAACCACACTAACCCCCTTGCTTTTTTTAATAAGCCAAGCATATTCCCCAGATAGCCACATATTTCAAAGCTTCACTTTTTATATGTGTTCATTCAAGTCACATTATCAAAGACGCTTTTCTTGAATATCATGTGTTACAACCTCCCATATTCCTTTAACCTCTTTAGAAAATGTCATTGCAGTTATTACCACTTAACATATATATTTATTTGTTTATTTACTGTTTTTATTCTCTAAGATGTCAGCTCTGTGAGGGGAGGGGATAGTCAGCTTGTTTTACTTTCGTAGCTACAAGACCTACAAGAGGGCTTGATATGTAAGAAGCTTCCAACTTATATTTGTTGAATGGATGAAGGAGATGGATGAAAAAGGATTACAGTTCCAGTTCAGTTCACATCACTGATTAGTGAGCTACTCGAGAGGAGAGGAGATTTTTCTAAATGGAATCCAGAACATGAGTAATTGAGTAACCAATGGAAAACAGTGTGGTCAAGGCAGTGCCCTGCCTTCTACTGGTGTATACTACAGCCTTTTACTGTTCTAGAACTGAGTTATGAAAGCGATTATGTTTTTTCAGGGACACACAAACACACACACATACACTACATGAGAAAAAATAAATGAAAACCTTATGAAATGCAAAATTAATTTTGGGTTTAAATAGAGAAAATATTTTTCCCTAGGAGAAAATGCAGACCATATTATGTAGTATAATAAAGAACAACCTCAAAACTATAATTACAGTAAACACAGCAGTATTTTATTTATTTATTTAATTATGGTTGTATTTACAGCAAGAATGGAATGTTTCCACATGATTTCAATTTTTAAAGTTTTTTGATGAATTTTTTTAATAAATGTATCCCCTATAATTCATCTGAATTAAAAATTGATTATTGATAGAAAGGTATTAAGGAAAAAACCAAGTGGCTAATGACAATTAAATACGCTGAAGAAACATAACTTTCAAAAATTGTAATTTAAAAATAAGCCTTTTATAATATCTCTACATTCCCTAAATCAAAATGTTGCAATCAACCCCTTGGATCATTATGAAAACTGGATTAAAATCCATCCATCTTTTTTATTACAATTCAGCAGTGTTTCTCAAATCAAGAAAAATTTAATAAATCTTTTGAAGACTTAATAAAAGAATAGGAGATTTATATATTTAATAAAAAATTCATTCAGTTCCAGTTGTTTAATTTGTTTCCATATGTCTTCTTATAACCTATTAGATGTCATTTTGTTTTCCATTAAATGTCATTTTGTTTTTTAAAATACAAAGAATAGAAATTGCTTCTAAAATAATTTTTATAGAAAAAAGTTATTGATTTCTCAAGTATTCCATATGTTTGTCCTTTTAAAATGTGGTGGATTCAAGAATACCTTGCACAAACAGACAACCTTGCACGACCTGACTTCAGACAGCACAATCAGAAAGCATCAGAGGAAGGCCTTCTCGGCTGCTGAAATTCAGATCAACTTTATGATTTTAACAGTCTTTTCTTCATAACTCCCGTAAGTAATTAGGCAGCCAATTTTTTCTAAAGAGTTTCGGAGAGTGAAGAGAGAGTTAAAAATTAAGCATTTCAAATTTATTTCTGTAACTAAACAGAATTAAAGCTCTACCTTCTTTTTTTTAAGTAGCAAAGAGGCTATTTTACTGATGAATATTTTATAGCATGCCAAATTATGCTATAATCTTTCTTTTCTAAAGGAAAAATAAGTATAGTTCTCATTTAAAACCTCTTTTGAGTGTTTATTTATAGCTCATCAATTAAGAATTAAGACCAATTAAAAAATAATCTGTAATGTTAACCATTTGCTGGTAATTGGAATGTTCCTACCTTGAATATAAGCAGCTGAGGATATGAATAATGGAGAAGGCTTTGTTTCATGTAGAAAATAGTAGATGACAGAGGTAATATGAATTTCTCCTGGCAAAATATGCTCTTCCTTTGAGGACCAAAAGAGGGTTTTTAAAAGTGATATGGGGCACAAAATAAATGAGAAGTCAGTACTGGCATAAGCTTTCTTAAGTCACATGGGTAGGTACTTCAATACTTATCAAGAGCTCTATGCAATAACTGCCTGAAACCATACTGGAAAACCTTTATTCTAGTCCCTTTTCCCATTTAACAAGTTTTGTGACCTTGAGCAAACCATTTAAATTTAGGGGCCTCAGTTTTCTTTCTTATAAAATACCAAGAACTTTCACCAAGAAACTTTGTTCAGATTTAATGGTTGTCATTTGTTTCAAAAAAGTATAATTTACATGTCTTCTTGCCAGTACTTAATCTCCAAAATATCATATTAAATGTACAATATTGTTAATATCAAAGCTTTTCACATATTCTAAGCTCAAATTATCAAAGGACAGTTGGTGGTGGAAAAACACAAATATTTGCAATAAATCTTTGTAACTTATAAACAAAACAATTAGAACATGCATACTTTAGAAAAGTAATGAGTAGATTCACCCTATTTGTTAATATCTATGAATAACCTAAATTGGTTTGGTGCCTTGCTTCAAGTTGTAAAACTACCAACTGTCATGAAGATATAAAAAAGTTTTACTTTTCCTTAGGGTAGGGTCAATTAGCAAACACAAATGGCCTATGATCCTTTCTACCTCAGCTTTTAAAATCTTTCTAGTGTTTTCTTTCAGGAGACTTGAGTTCAGACTGCATTTTGGTCTCTCTCCCATACTGCAAAATATATTTAATCTTGGAATTGCAAAAAACTTGAATAAAATATTTTTTACCTATTTTTTTGTCCAATGCAAATTTTGCTCTAACACACCAAAGTATGTACTATAGGAGAAAAAAAATACAGCAGGATACAGGGTACTAGTACTGTGATGTGAGGAGAGCTGTGGAGAATAGTGTTCCTTTGCAATTGTAAGTAGAATGGTGGAGAAAAAGAGAACATTTCAACAAACATTTGATAAAGACTTGAAAGTGAGAAACAATCTTTGCTGAAGGAAAGGCCCTGAGGTGTGGATGAGGAAATGCAAAGTGGCCAGTGTGGTCGTAGTGAAGTGACAAAGTGACAAAGGTAGAAGAATACAATATGAAATCATAGAGGCCACATGGCTAATTATATAGGGCCTTGTAGACCATTTTAAGGATGATTGCTTTTGTCCCAAGATGAAGAGAGGGACCAGTGGAGGATTTTGAGCAAGAGCAAGTAATGATCTGGCTTTTGTTTTAAAAGGGTCATTGCTATATTTAAAATAGACATTCATAGACAAGAATATAAGCAAGAATATCAATTAGAAGTTTATTGTAATAATTTAGGGAAAAAAGAGAGAAAGAGAAAGAGACTGATCCTTGAAACACAGTAGAGTGGAGATGATGGGAAATGGTTGGATTTGGATGTGTAGATATTTTGAATATACTTTGAAGGTAGAGTCATACATTTTCCAAACATTGGGTTACGAGAATAAGACAGATGTCAAAAATAGATTGAAGTATTGTTGTTTTTGTGTATTTGTTTGATTTGTTTTGATGTTTTAGTTTTGTGTATTCCTCCTTGAAGCACTGAGTTCCCTTAATTGAGCTGGTCAGTTTGAGGAGAAAGTTCAGGAGTTCAGTTTTGAATATGTTATGTTGAAATGTCTATCTGATTATCAATATTGAGAGTACACAATATAAACAAGTAAAAGAAGCATCAGTTTCAAAATGTTAGTTATGAGAATCAACAGAGGTTGTACATGAAAAGTTCTTAACTCTGCATAACACATAAGAAGAGCCTTATAAATGTTAATATAATATTATATGTACACTTGTACATGTCCAATCATACCCAATGCCACCTTTCACTACTCTAAAATGAAATTTATAAATAAAATAATCTATCTTATGACTAAAAACATAAATCTTAAACTATACTTTAAAAACAATCTCAATAAATAATCTCATCATAGTTTTCTATCATAGTGTTAAATAAATTCATAATAAAAGGGCTATAAATATTGCAAGGTATTTTACAATAATGTCTATTAATTAAATCCAAAAAATCTCTGGGTTTTATGTGTCTCTGCTAATTTAAAAATATTTGATTCTAAATTTGTTAAAGCAAACTTACATTTCTCTGTTGAATATTTTCAATGGGATTATTGTTTTTGCAATAGCTGTTAACTAGACTGAAATCTTTTCCATTTTTATTTAGTTGCTAATACTATAAACAATAGACAATATACTCAAACTGAATAAATTATTCAATAATTTTGAGAAAACATCTTCATTCTATTTAACCCTTTATTTTGTCTGAATGTTCCACTTTATAACAAATTTCCTCCATAGTCTTGAAATTTCTATAAAATTAATTTAAAAATTTGGTGTTATTGACTTATAGTTATAGGGGCTTACTATGGCAGAATATTTGAAAATAATGCTGGACAGAATACAGATCTCTGCTGCACAAGATGTATAACATCCCTAGTTCCTGCCCCCTTAATTCTAGTAGCACCTCATCTCCATCACTCTATCAACCAAGATGCTCTCACACATTTCTGGATGTCCCTAATATGAACATTTTTATTGATGAACACAATAGAAGTCTTTCATCCATAAATCAAGAGAGGAAATTCAGCTAGTAACATAAATGATTGTGTTTTATATTGAATATTTATTACTTTGACAAAACACGTAGTTGAATACTCAGTTTCTTTACTTAAAGTTGGCAGAAATATTTCTCAGTTTTCAACTGGGAATGGTAAGAATTTATAGATGCATAATTTAATTTATATAAAGTACATAATATACAGTGAAATATCTTTATTATTGGTAATAGTACTGGACCACAATAAAATTCATACAAGCATACTGAAAGGTGATATTCTTTAGTCAGGGGACAAAAAATTTAAAGTTAATGTTAGTTAAAATTTATAGGTCATTTGCTTCATGACAGGTAATCTACTAGACATTTTGCATATTATGTTAGATGGATTCCCACCAAGCTGGTTGAAATTAGAGTGCTCATCTCAATGTTAGCAACTCTCACCATTATTCTCACCACCCCAGAGTTTTTCAAGGATGCTGGTGCCCCCTCATCTCCTACTGCTTTACTGAAGGAAAATTTTCTTGTTTCCCTCAGGAGATATGGTACAGAGTGACTCTGCAGGATGCATATGATAAAATTTTAAGCCTTTGGATTATTTCCTCTGTGTTATTCCAGGGAAGTTTGGGCATCTTAACCTTATTAATATTAGATATCTTTGACCCAGGGTTTCAGTCAAACATTCAAGCAAACTGCCCAAACTAATACATTAAATTAAAAATCTCTGCTCATGCATCCTTTAATGTATAAACTGGATGAATCAAAAGTATGTTTTTTTCTGCTTGATCTAACATTTCCACATGTTTTCTTCAGGATTCTGCTTATAAAAATTTTAAAATTGTACAATTCTTCTAAAGTATAAATGTCTCCTTCTAAGTCAGATTTTGCACTTGTCCTTTCTGGAACAGGCTGGGATCCAACAACACTAGTTATACATCTAAAGGCAGTGAGAAATGAGGGGGACATGTGTTGAGGAAAATAATCTTCTCTTTGCAAGGCAACTACCTTAGATTCTGTTATTATATGATTTTTAAGCAAAGGAAGATTGGTATCCACGTTCAAGAAAAAAGAGCTGTGCTGGTTCTGTGGAATAGAGAGGGTCAGTTCAAGACTATCAGTTTTATTCTAATACAACTACGTACTATGATTATAAGCCTCAGAATCCCATTACTTCCTAATCAATGCCTTAACATTCACAAAAGAGACTTAACATTTAATTTCTGCAACTCACACACTTCAACTATTGGTCTGACTTTTAGCTATATATTTATCATGGCTACAAAAAATTAGAGATTAATTTAAGGCCATCATAGAATTTCTTCAATTTTCTGATACATTAGCAGAGTTTAAATCCCTCAATTTCTCATTTTTTTTCTTTTTCTTTTTAACTCTCTAGTGTAGATAAAGACAGCTATTACACCTCACAGTGTTGGTAGTAACAATTTAATTTCTGTGATGATGTTGCATGTCAAAGATTACCAGAGTCCTATTTTCTGTTAGCAAGGAGCCCAGTCAAAACTCATCTTTGTTTCAAGGTCTAAGAGGTAAGCAAACCAATACTAAAATCTAATATTTGAATGTCTGTCTCTCTGGAACCACTGTTGGTACCATATACTATAGTAGTAAAAGTCCAGTTAGAAGAAGACCCATTAGGTATTTCAAAAATAGATTTCATGCACAGAATTTGTTTTAGATGTGTTAGGACACTGAAAGAGCAAAAAAAAAGATACTGAATTCATATAGAGTGCTGCATGAATATCTGCCCCCGCTAGATGCGGGAGAGTGCAGAAAAAGACATGACATGACTGGAATCTGGAACTCAGTGGAATCTGCAGGCATGGTGCTTGGCCCTCTGGAGCAAACTGCACAAATAGCGGACAAAGAAAAGTGGCCGCGTCACTCCGGGAAAGAAGGCGCAAATGAGGCCGCAGCCCGACTTACAAAGTTAGGATTTCTATAGACTGGCTGATGATGTGATACTGGTTGGGACCTGAAAAGAAGACAGTGTCTTCCTTAGAAGTTGTTCCGTTCTTTCACTTTCCAATCTCCTTTGTGGTCCTTCCATTGGTAGAACCTAATAGGCATGGGTATGTTTCGTCTCCCTTTGGCATAAAGTTCAAGAAATGTGCTTTATAGAGTTCTTGATTCAGCGCCACAGAGCCGAGGATAGAATATTAAACTGGAGCCAAAAGACAATGAGCAAATTACTAGCACTCATATATTAACTCATTTTACCAACACAACGATATGACAGTATGCTATTATAATCTCCGTTTTATACATGAGGAAACTAAGCTAAAGGGAAATTAAGATACTCTTCAAGTTTGCATAGCCGGTAAATACAATGCTGAGATTTGATACCAACCATCATATGTTGGAAGGGAAACACCAAAATAATGTTAAAATGTGTGTAATTTAGGGCTTATGATAGAAAAGTCATTTGGTCTAGTTAGATAATTCCCCTAAACTGTAGGCTTACCACATGCTGCATCTTGGTTATAATTGCTTTAAATATTTTAATCTGGTTGATAACCTAATTTATATAGTTGATCATGCATTTGACATTAATGTAGAATAATACGGAAACTGATACATGTTAAAAGTCAATTCAAGGGTCTGTACCTGAGTTAATAATATTGTACTAACATTAATTTCCTTGTTTTGACAATGTGTTATGGTTATGTAAATACTACATTGGGAAGCTGATTGAAGGGTACATGAGAACTCTACTATTTTTTGCAATTTCTTGTAAGTCAAGATACTTTAAAATAAAATGTTATTTTTAAAAAGTCAGCTCAAAATTCTAAACAATAGTTAAAAAAATTATGAGATTACATTAAAATATGTATGTATAAATGAAAACTTGTAATGTTAAAATTATCAAAATACTGGGTTAAAATACAATAGCTACCCTGGGAACATTTAATATTCAAAAGTTGGTGCTAAGTTTTTACCAAAATTTATGAATTTTACAATCATCCTGACAATTGTTGCTATGCCGTTTCATTGATAAGGAGACTGAGGCTTAAAAGGTTTTCTAGTTAAGAGTGTACAGCTGGCAAACATCAAAGACAAAGCTCATGCCATTTCCCTCACAAACCATTGGGTCTCATAGAATTTTAGTGTTTTGATTGAAGATGTCATCTTCTCTAGCTCACCACTCAGTTAACATTGTCAAATGCGACTCTGTACCATTTCACCTTGCTCATTTGAAAAACGAGTTAAATATTCTAACATATTCACCTTGGTTCTTATAATGATATCATATATTACACTTGACTTGTAGATTAATAGTTGAAATGAACCAAAAATGAACAGTTGCTGACAAACTCAGAAGTTCTTGGAGCATGTATTCGTAGACTCTCCTCTCCCATAACTATAAATAATCTCCAGAAGAAATATATTTCTTGTGCTCAGTGCTGTAATTTCTATGCTTAAGTATTTGTCCAAATGACCTCATAAACAATGCCACTTTAATTGACCTGAAATCAATGACATTATTAAACTGCTCATCTGATAAATTAACTATCACTAAAAACCTGCATATTTGTGTTTGATAAATACACTGTATCATCCCTCTTGTTATTTGTGTTGAGATATAGACTTATTTAAAGGTTATCTAAAAATCCAACTAATAATTTCATGTCAAAATGAGTTATTTAGATGCTGACACTAAGTTTAGGACTTTGATCAATTTTTCAGAGGATTTTTTTTTCAATGACTAAAAGGCTTATCTATTAAAATAAAAACAAATTCCATATAAATAAATTTCTTATCTCACAATTTTATCATGATGGTAACTTTCAAAGAACAAAAGAAATTCCATTTGGAAATTTATAGTTTCTCCTACTTATTTTGTTTCATTACAAAATTACAGAAAAGGAGGAAAATTTTCTAAGATTTTATTATCATCCAATTTGAAAATACTGAACTACATAATACCTCATGGTAGTATGCTCAGAAATGTGTCACATACTCACTCATCATATACACTGCATCATTTAAGTTAGATTACATTTTCATGTTTGATAACATGATAACTATTACACAACTGTAATGGTTTTGCAGTTTCCAGGAGTGATTAATATATAATGGTACTAAGAGATTTAATGTCTCTACAGTGAATCATAATTTATATTTGCAAAGAAATTCAGTTAGAGACAACAAAATCAAAGCTTAGGAAATATTAATAGTAAGCATTAGGCTAAAGAAAATAAACATTATGAGATTGTGTATGTGTATTATTTAAATATGAGAAATATTTGAGCTTGTTTATAAGCCAAAGACAGTTTGGGTAGAGAGAGAGTTCAAAGACATAGGTAGGAGAAGAGAATAAGAAGTTAGACCTGAATATGACTTCCATACTTATTTTTATTTTCCTAAGCTTTAGTTTCCTTGTCTCTAACGTGGGAATATTAATTTTATCTTCCATATAGGATTCCTTTGAATATTAATTGAGATACTCTATGTAAAGTGCTTAGCATAGTACATATTCAATAAAATACTATTCGATACATTTCTTTCTTTACTAGTATAGACATTAAGGACATAGACTCTGGATTCAGACTGAATCAAATTCTCGGTCCTCCATTTACCAGCTTTATGACCTTTGGGAAAATTGCTTAAACTTTCTATCCCTTAATTTCCTCATATGTTAACAAACTACATCTCTAAAAATTAAATAAATTAATACAGTAAATTAAGAATTTGTTATATGTAAAGGGATATAATAAGATTTTGTCTTCTCTTTTTTCTTCCTCGCATACTATCACTACTACTACCACCATCATTAGCAGCAGAATCAAGCTCATGGAAAGAATAGTTGTATTTACTATTTCCTCTTTCTCAACAACCCACTACAATCTAGCTTTAGCATCACTCTCTTCTCATACTTTCCTGTTCAGAGTTGTTAGTATTCTTTTTCACCTTCTATTTGTAAAACCTAATGGCTTCTTATCAGTTTTTATCTTAGCTAAATTCTGTGACACCACTCTGCCTTATCAATTCCTTTAGCCTTTTAATAATTCCATTCCCAACTTTCTTGAAATCTCTGGTTGTACCTTCTACATTATAAAAAGTCTTAGTTCTGCACTCACTTTCTCTCCAACATGCAATATTGGTATCAGTCAAGTACTCTGTTATTAACCCTTTCTTTTCCCTCATTCTGAACATTATTACTGGGCAATCCCCTCTATGGTTGAGGTCTTACCATCTAACATATAAACGAACACTACCAGACCACTCCTGTCTCTTTCTGGTCCCACCATACATGACAGAGCCTTTTTGAAATTCTCAGATGAAGTAGGCCTCACAATTCTCTCAGAGATTTTACAATTTATAATTACTTTTAAAAACTGAAGTACTTTTCTCAAATTATATGTTCACTATTCTATCTTCACCACTAGCCTGTAAGCTACTTAGGTTTCCAAGTCAATTCAATTCACCAGTGTATCATAGCCTCCTTCAGTATGCCAGGCACATTTCTGACATTCACTTATGTTTGTTAACTGATCATTGAACTGAATCTTGAGTTCTATAACTGAATATTTACAACCACTTGCAAATATTAACTTGAGTGTCCCAAAGGCCTACAAAGCATAAATCCAGAAATAGATAAGAATTCCAACATGAAAAAAATGGGAATAAAGGTAATGAATGGTGATTGACTATGAAACAATAATTTCTCTTGATTACTTCTTACTTAAACTTGTCCGTTTTTCTTAGAATTTATTTTTATTTCTTCCTTTACTTCTAAGTAAAATTAAGAATCAGTACATGTTTCTCTTAAATCTTATTGCTAGCCATTAAGAAAACTATATTTTGCATCTAAAATATTCAGCCAGGAAAATGGGATAATCAGTATCTATGAGATAATAGAAAATTAATATGTTGGTCTCTGCCCCAGTTCCTGGTACAGAGCTTCTTAAACCATTATAATTTCCTAGGTGATAAGAACACTAGGAGCATCTCTTCTTCCAATATTTAGTCTTTTTATTTCTATATGTTCCCATGGGACCATTGCTTCTGCAGTTATTTGAGTACAATAAGTTTCCTTTGCAACTTTTCCAAAAAATTATCTTAAAGGTACAGTCTAAATAATAATAATAAATAATAATTTTAGAGTAAACCTAATTTCTCATTGGGCTATTGAATAAATGATTGCTATTGCTGATTTTTACTTCATATGTAGCTTGGTGCTTGACATATTTTCCATATGCTATGCTGTGAAAATCCCCTTGTAAACAATAAGGGATAGTGTATATGTAGTGTATTTTTGAATGTGTACTAAGGAACTCTACAATAAGAGGTCCATTTATTTTTGACAAACATATGATAACAATAAAAATGAAACTTCTATTTAGAGCAGAACTGTGAGCTTTTATATCTCACTGGCTTCAGAGATCACTCTGTTAAGGTCATGGCTTATTTTCCTGCTGTCTGTTTGAAAGGTAAGGATTAGTCCCAAATCGTCTATCAAAAGAGCTGGGACTGCAGCTTCCAAAATATCAGCTGTGAGCTGAATTGGTCCCCATCTTTCCATACAACCTGAAAATATCCCTGAAATAGAGGCTGAAGAAAAGAGATTCCATTGGAAAGAAAATAATTATCTCTATACTGTCTGCCCTCTGGTGTAGAATTTACTTTATCATGAGTCCTATGGACATTTACAATTTTACTTAATTCTAACTACATATATTTTATTAAAGGCATATTCATTTCTAAGAGCCCATATAACTCTTCCAAAGAGAAATTTCATTTTTATTATCATTGTCATTATTGTCAAAAGGTAAAGAATTTCTTTTGAATAGTTTCTTGCTATGCATTCAAAAATATGTAAAATATATACTTCTCTGCCATCTATGAGTAATGTGTTATTTTAATAGAGGAGTTATTCCTAGTATAACAATGGAATAGAATTTCAATTCTCCAAGCTACATATAAGGCAAAAATCAGCAATATCAATCATCGATTCAATACTCCAATGGAAAATTAGATTTATTCTGAAAATCTATTATTTATATTGTAATTACAAAAAATTTTCTTGCACCCAAATAATTGAACAAGCAAACATCAAAATGAAGGAAAAGTGTTCAATCAAAATGACAGTTACTCTTAGAAACATAAAACTAAAGGAGAATAAAATAAATAAAATCTTTTTTTTTCTTTTGGAAGATAGGTTTTCCTCAGTCACAATATCTAAGCAACACATTTTCAACAAAGTAGTGTGATCCTAGAAATGAGATTGTCAACTTTAGAGGAGGGGAAGGTTTAGCGTTATATCCACAATTTCACAATTAGTCATGGCTGCTTCGATAGATAGATAGATAGATAGATAGATAGATAGATAGATAGATAGATAGATAGATATACACACATATATATTGATTTGGATGACCATATATTATTTATTTATTCATGGTACCTGGTGTGCACCTGGTGCTTGTTGTTATATCACATCAACTAGTTTCAGTTTGAAATGCATTTTGCTCTGGGTTAAAAAGAAATTCTGGTTAATTCATTTAGTACACATTCTTTCAAATTTTGGAATTAGAAAGAGATGAGCCTTAAAGTTTTCATATTTGCATTGATTGCTTTTAAATTTGCTCATAAAAACTGAGTTGTGTTCCTTCACTCAGTCTGGTCTCTCTCAGAACTCTCCTTCCTGTCTAGATCAGCATGTTTTTTCAGATGCTATTAGCTTGCAAAGCTAAGGCATTTGGGATTTACTGGAAAACAAAAATAAGTTTGAACTTGTTCATATTCACCTGCTGTTTTCAAGATGAAAACACCCAGGAAAGCAATTCAGAACTGCATAAAACTTTTTATTTATTTATTTATTTAAAGAAATTATTATAGCTAATGAAATTGTGTCAGCTCAATTTTATACCAGAGAGAGCCACTAAGCTTCAGACAATCATGTTCTGGAAGAAACCTAAAATCTTTTATTTTTTTTTCCATTTTTTTTTTACCCCACAAATCATGTAATAGTTTAAGAATAAAGCAACAAAATAAACAATGTGTCATTTAAATTTTTCTCTGTCCTGAGACTTTACAAATTTTCTGGGAAGTATGCTCATTTCCAGTTCTTTTGTGAACATACATCTCCCTCAGAATGATATGGCATGTGAGGTGAGGAAATGAAAATTATGCAGCACAATTAGAGCAACAAATATATTTACCACCAGCCACCAAGAGTGCCTGAATCACCTGTTACTGGAGTTATTCTCGTTATAGATGGATTTTATTTTCGATTGGCATTGGATGTCCATGTAAAATATGAACCTTCTATTCAGCAAATTCTGGGCTCAAATCCAGGTTCTGCTTCTTATGAACTGTGTGGCATTGGGCAAGAAGGCATCACTGAGATTCAATATCTTCATCTGTAAAATGGAAAGGATAATATGTCTCATAGAACCTTTATGAAGATTAGATGAGATAACTGAGTTCCTAAGCATCTGACGCATAGAGTAGGTGCAGAACAGATGCTCTTTCTGTTCCTTTTTCTCAGTGATGTTTAAATTTGCATTCAACAAATATTTTTTTTTTAGAAAAGGTCCGTGATCTCTATTTGTATCTTAACAGTAATAGTTTTATCAAATTTGGAAAAGTTTAGCAAAAAATTGGGTCTGGAGGGCAGCTATTGAGGTAGCAAAGCAATGGCATGACAATGATTACCACAGAGACCATGTAGACTGGGCATTTCCCTCTAAGATTGTTTGCATGCACCTTCTAAAACCCCTCTTGTACATGCAATTAGAACAAATGCCCATCATCTCAACAGCTCCTAGGTTTCTACTCTTCCCCCTACATTTAAGATCCAGCTATGAGAGCACCTCTTCCTAACAAATCAAATGAATAATGGGGAAGACATCGTGACCTTTTATGTTGTCTAAAAGTTTTATGCTTCATATTTACAAATGTGTCTTAAATTACTAGTCATCATTTATGAGACCAAATATTAATCTCTCCCCACTATCTTGCCATATGTCTGCAAAAGTGTTTTTTGGGGATGAAGGAAAACAAAATAGGCAAATTAAAAACTAATTTTTTTTACAACACTTTTTTTTTTACAAGCCTTAAATTCTCTCTAATCCATCTTTCTCCTCCCCTCCCTCTCTCCTCTCCTTCCCACATGCAAGTGTCTGTGCCTGTGTATGGGCCTGCATATGTGTTCTTGTGTGTGTGTGTGTGTGTGCCTTCCTATAAGAACTATTATTGACAAAGGGTTGGACAATAGAGCATTAATGGAGTAAAAGCTGATAAGATTATCTTGCTTGCTTTTGAGCAAAAAAACAAATGTTGAATGCCTTAACTTTATTTTTGTAATTCTGAATATTATTTTCCACTTTCAGAGGAAAAAAAGCTCTACCAGTTAACAACTTTTTTCTTGTTTGGTACAAAGTTGTAAACATTTAAAAAGTAAAGCATAGTGCAAAGATATCAGGATGACTTTCTCCTGAGTTTCCTTAATTTGTCTCTCCAAAGAATTCACAGTCTCAGTTATGTAAAATAAAGAGGTTAGAAAATATTACCTCTTTACATTTTAATATTTTGATTAAGTTTCCCAATATTGTGCTGTCTAAGCCAGTGCTCTCAAACAACGCAAAACAAAAACAATAAAATAAAATTAGCCTCTGAAGCCTTTATTTAATTAGAATTTTTAGAAAAACCAAATGCATAAAAGACACTAAATGGAGTGATTGAAAGAAGAAAAGGTTTAGTAGACTTTCATCCCCTGTCCTTGTACCTGAACCACCCGGAGTCATTTCTGCCTCCTCAGATAACCTCTAGGACTTCAGAGCACAGGCCAAATAAAGCAAACTCTTACTTCTCTTAGAGGCAGCCTATTTACCTTTATAGTTTTCCACACACAAGAGATTTTATCTTGGTTCTTCTCATATCCTGGCCCATATGCCAATGCCTGGCCTGGCCTTTAGCTTCTATATTCTAACAGGGCCAATGATAGCACTTTTCTAAATGTGTCTTCTTCCTACACTCAGGTGTTACTGGTTTGAAACAGCTTCTGTTCTGAATTTTGTATTTCTGCCATTCATAAGACACAGCTCTAAGAGAGCTGTTTTTGCTCCCTGGTATGTTGTTCATTGGCTCTCTAGTAATCAATATCTAATTGTTGGCAGTTATTCTATTCAAAGCATTGTCCCTTTTTGTTCTCTCTTGATCTGGGGAGATCTCCCTTGATATGGCTAGATCTTGATGAAATATATATTTTCCAAAGAGAACTATATTACTTAACCCCAAGAGAGTATTTTACTTCAGGTGGAGGCCTGGATAAAAGACAGGAAGTAAATATATGGGAAAATTCAACCTAAAGACTATTGAAAATGTTTCTCTCAATCACATACATTTCAAACAAATACATATAAAGTCTTTAATTATTTCAATATGCCACATGACTTGATATATAGTGGTGGATTGAGAAATGCTCAAAGGTTTTTCAGATTTTCTTCTGATCTTTAAGAGAAAATAGTTTTATGTTTCATATAATTTCATAATTTGAAGAGAATTCTAACACATCTGTGATTTTCTAAGTGAATCTCTACTAAAGTTTAAAATATATCTATCTCTTTTCAAAAGAAAATTCTTGTACTTACTATCTGGCATAAAGTCTACATAAAATGTACACAAATTATAGTAAAATAGTATGTAGGATATTTTCTCAAAGGAACTGGAAAATACACTATTATTGGGAACCACACAGCCATATACATACATGTTAATAAAATACTATTAATGACCAAGCAATTAATGACCAAGAGTGAGAACTATATCTTTTAGCCAATCTAGCCTAGACACATTTAGTCACTTTCTCTTTCTCTTACTCCCTATATATATTCAATGCTCAATCAATTTTGCATTATCTACAAGTCAGTTCTTTCCATTTTTAAATAATTTGTTCTTATTATCTCCTGCTTGAACAATTGTTAATCAACTAATTAACTTATTGTTAATCTTCTTCTACATATAATTTATCATCCACTTTATAGCTAAAAATTTCTCGAGGCATAACTGTGATCACAATATTACTCTGAGTCAAAAAGGTTTTTTTTTAGTGTTTTTATGGCCAACAGAATAAAATAAAATATGTAATAAATAATAATCTAGTTCCGGTCACCTTCTCCTATTATGTCTGTATAATTGCAATAAACTCTTCAATAATATTTATACAGGTAAGCACTGTACTTTATCCCCTTAGGTCCTGACCACTTTTGTCTTGGCTACATACCTTTAATTTGGAATACTCTTTCTTTCATTTTCAACACCAAAATAGGGCTCACCCTTGAAGATTCAACTCACATTCAACTTCACGCTTTGAGCTATCCCTCTTTATCTTAAAGTAAAACTATTTTCTACATTATACTTGAAATATAGAATTGTCGATTTATGTCATTTATTCACTATCTGCACATATGTCTTTTATCCCCATACAAAACTATAAACTCCTCAAGCATATAAAATAGGCTTCATTTATCCTAGCATCCTTGGTTAGCACAGCTCTTAATAGGCAGTCGTGGAATGTTTGTTGAGTTGAATTATTGACATATGAAATGTCCAAACTAGCACAGCACCTGTAATAGTTTCTTCTTACCACTTAATTAAAAGTGACTTAACTCTCTCACCATAACTTAAGGCATCTTTCTTGGTTTTAAACACTGTTTTCTCCCTGAGTTTACACTCTACCTAAAATCCGCTTTATGACCTTTAGTTCAGGTACCCCCCTACCAACACTACGAACTCTCTTTGAACTTGTTTTTTTGTATTTTCCCTTTTTTTTCCATAGGAGCTTTAGTCTTCATTCGAAAAGCTGTCTTTGATTTATTGTTGCCATCCTTTCTTTCTCATTCTTTCACACACACATGTGCGCACGTGAGATATGGGACTTGTAAGTTAAAATTAGCTCATTTTATTACTTTTGTTATTGTGGTACTGTAAAGCAAAAACTCTTTTAATTCTTTCTATGTGGGGAAAAACTCAATTCTTCCTTACTATTTGTTTCTTTACACTGTGTATCTTCTTTACCTTCACAGAGAACACTTAACTTCTGACACTTCTGGTCACCAAATGTGTGGAGGTTTTTCCCCACACCAATAAACAATTCGTTAACACCAGCAGCTGAGTGTCCTATGATCTAACTCAGTTCTGACACTATCTACCTGGAGATAATGTCAGGTTCCAGAGGTTAAGGCTTCAGTTCTATAACATTAAGAATGCCCCCCCAACACACACACACATCAGTCAGGTGTAAGCCCATATTAACACTTGTTCTTCTGACTAACTGTTTATAAATCAGAAATTCCCTCGAATCCCTCCTTAGGTTCCATTAATTTATTAGAATGTCTCACAAAAGTCAGGGAAAACCTTACTTATGTTTATCAGTTTATTAAAGAGTATGATAAAAGATACAGCTGAACAGCCAGATGAAGAGATGCATAGGGCAAGTTCTGGCAGGGTAGATACTGAGTGCAGGAGCATGTGTTCCTATGGAGTTGGGGTGCATCACCCTCCCAGCGACCCTACGCTATTGAGATTATACGGAAGCTTCCTAGTGTAAGCATGATCAATTATTAACTCCATTTCCAGCCCTTCTCCTCTCTCTAGAAAAAGGGGGTTGGAGCTGAAAATTCTAAGCTTCCAATCATAACTTGGTCTTTCTGAAGATCAGCCCTAATCCAGAAGCCATCCAGGAGCCTACTGAAAGTCATCTCTTTAGAACAAAACAAAAGACACTCTTAGTGCTCTTGTTATTTAAGAATTTACAGAGGTTTAGGAGCCTGCGTCAGGGACCAAGTCAAAGACTAAATATTGGAAGAAAGGATGCTCCTAGTGTTCTTATCACCTAGGAAATTATAATGGTTTAAGAAGCTCTGTACCAGGAACTGGGGCAGAGACCAACATATTAATTTTCTATTATCTCATAGATACTGATTATCCCATTTTCCTGGCTGAATATTTTAGATGCAAAATATAGTTTTCTTAATGGCTAGCAATAAGATTTAAGAGAAACATGTACTGATTCTTAATTTTACTTAGAAGTAAAGGAAGAAATAAAAATAAATTCTAAGAAAAACGGACAAGTTTAAGTAAGAAGTAATCAAGAGAAATTATTGTTTCATAGTCAATCACCATTCATTACCTTTATTCCCATTTTTTTCATGTTGGAATTCTTACCTATTTTGCTCACATTTTGTCTTTGTGATCTTTAATACTTTCTTGCTTGGTTAAAAATGTATTTTGCTTTCTTTCTTTTCAGTATGTAAATATTTCTAAAAAAAAAAAAGCACACTTAGCCAGATTCAGGTGAAGGTTTGAAGGATGTCAGCTCTGCTTAAGCTGATGCTTTGCATCCTTCATATTATTGTTCATTCCCAGAAGAAAAGGGGGAAGAAATAGAGGAAGTTGTAGTGAGGTTCTAAGACAAGTGTGCAACAAAGAAATCAGCCAATTTAAGAGCAAATCCCCAAGTTATATACAAAGTGAGTTTCTGAACATTAGTTCAAACAATCTTCAAAAGTAATTTGGATAATTTCCAAGCCAAAGAGAAATTACATTTTTTATTACATGTCATTTAAAAAAATTAGTTTCAAGTACATTGGTTAGGCATCTATATAGTTCATAAAACAATCCCCCCAATTGCTCCCTCTCTCCGCTGGCCCTCCACCTAGTCATCATATTAATGCTAACTACATTCCTTCTCCTCACCCCTGTGACCAGCTATCAACTACTAATTTGTACTACTTTAACTCTTTAACCCATTCTCCCAGCCTCTCAGCCCCACTTCCCTCTGTCTGTCACTAAATTGTCCACTATATTTGTGCATCTGTTTTTGATTAGTTTGTTCTTTTTGTTTCTTAGATTCCTCATATAAGTGAAATCATATGATATTTATCTTTCTCTGTCTGACTTATTTCACTAAGCATAATAAACTCTAGGTCATTCCATGTCATTGCAATGGTAGGATTCTATTTTTTTTAATGGCCAAATAATATTCTATTGTATATATGAACCATAATTTCTTTATCTAATTGTCTTTTGATGAGCATTTAAGTTGCTTCCATACCTTGGCTATTGTAGATTGTGCTGCCATGAATATTGAAGTGCATAGATTTTTATGAATTATTGTTTTGGTTTTCTTTGGATAAATACCCAGAAGTGCTCTTGCTGGGTCAAAAAGTATATCCATTTTTAATTTTTTGAGAAACTTCCAGACTGTTTTCCATAGCAACTGTACCAATTTGCAATCCCACCAACAATGTATGAAGGTTCCCTTTTCTCCTCATTCTCGCCAACACTTATTGTTTTTTGATTTATTGATGATAGCTCTTCTGACAGATGTGAGGCGATATCTCATTGTGTTTTTAATTTGCATTTTTCTGATTGTTAGTGATGTTGAGCATATTTTCATACATCTATTAGCCATTTGTATTTCCTCTTAGGAGAAGTATCTGTTAAGGTCTTCTGCCCATTTTTTAATTGGATTGTTTGTTTTTTTGTTGTTGAGTTGTATAAGTTCTTTATATATTTTGGATATTAACCCCTTTTCAGATGTATCATTAGCAAATATCTTTTTCCAAACAGTAGGTCGTCTTTTTGTTTTACTGATGGTTTCTTTTGCTGTACAAAAACTTTTTAGTTTGAATGTAGTCCCATTTGTTTATTTTTTCTTTTGTTTCCCTTGCCTGAGGAGATATATCTGAAAAGGAATTCCTGTTAGTAATATCAGAGTTTACTGCCTATGTTTTCTTCTAGAAGTTTTAGGGTTTCAGGTCTTAAATTTATCTTTAATGCATTTGAGTCTATTTTTGTATATGGTGTAAGTAGGTGGTCTGGCTTCTCTTTTTTTGCATTTATCTGTCCAATTTTCCCAGCACTATTTATTGAAGAGACTGTCTTTACCCAATTGTATAGTCTTACCACCTTTGTCATATATTAAGTGAACATATAGACATGGATTTATTTCTGGGCTCTCTATTCTGTTCCATTGATCAATGTATCTGTTTTTATGCCAGTATCATGCTGTTTTGATTACTGTAGCCTTGTAATATAGTTTGGTATCTGATAGTGTGATACCTCCAAATTTATTCTTCTTTCTTGAGATTGCCATGGCTACTCGGGATTTATTATGGCTCCATATAAATTTAGGATTATTGCTTCTAGCTCTCTGAAAAATGCCATTGGTATTTTGATAGGGATTGCATTGAATATATAGATTGATTTGGGTAGTATGGCCATTTTAACAATGTTGATTCTTCCTACCCACGAGCACGGTATATGCTTCCATTTATTTGTATCTTCCTCAATTTCTTTTTTCAATGACATAATTTTTCTGAAAACAAGTTTTCTTGGTTAATTTGATTTCCAGGTGTTTATAATTTTTGATGCAATTGTTATTACATGTCATTTTTAACGTTCTTACCTGTACTTCTAGAGTTGACCAGATTATTAGATGGATGTTTTTATAAATGTGGAAGAGGAAATGACCATATGATTCCACTGAGCCATGTAAATGAGTAGAGAACATGTTCAACAGTAACTATGACTTAACTGAATAATTGTGAGCTAAATATAAAGAGTAGAATATAAAAAGGCATAAAAACTCAGGATAAAATTCAGGGTAGTAATTTGTGGAGTCTGATGTAAGTAGGTTAATGAAAAAGCAGAGAAATCAAAGGATATAACTGGTGAGAGACAGCTAAAAAGGTCAAGAGGTTGAAGCAAATCATAACATTCAGATAAGAGAATAGAAGAAGAGGGAGAAAAGGAGGAAGGAAGAGAGAGGGAGTGAGAGAGAGAAAAAGAGACAGAGACAGAGACAGACAGAAAGAGAGAGATCAGTGCTTAATTTGAAGAAATTTTAAGCCATGTCCAAAACAGAGAGTAAGTAAAGTGGAATGATGTAAAAAATCAAAGAAAAGACTAAAGTCAGGAAGCCTTAAAACAAACTAAAATTTAGTTTTATAGTTGTAGTGTTAGTACCAGGAAAAGAGAAAAGAAGATCAAAACATCAAGGTGGAGTGGAAAAACAATATCCACTGGAAGAGAAAAGAAATACAGATGACAAATTATTTCCACTTTTAATAAAATGGTAGAGAAAACAAATAAATATGGGTTAATTATTTAATTCATCAAATTAAGAAAGGGATATCAATTCCATTAATCACTTTTTGACATTCAGTAAAACCTGTGAAGGCAAGGTTAAAAGCAACAGAGAATTAGAAATTAAAAAAATAGAAAGAAAAATATAACTCCTGGTTAGCTTTCATAAAATGAAAATAATATCATTAAGAGAATGAGAAAATTCTAATGGAAGAACTGGAAGATGATCAAATTTTGAGACCTCAAGACTAGAGATAAATAAAAAATTTTAATTTTCAGGAACCACTTTGCACGAATATGTCTGTTATGAGATTTTAAATAAATACCATCGCAGAGAAGCAAGACAAAAGTACACTATCCAGATAATAAAGGAGGATTTTGAACATGAGGAGGGGTAAAGAGGAAAACGTCCAATTGAATAATAAATATTTTATATGGAAAACCACCTAAAGAGGAGAATAAAAGACTTAAATAAACGGAGGAATGTAATAGGTATAAAAAAGAATGTAATAGGATACAAATGCATTGTATACTGTTTATGCAGTCCAAAGACATGGCATATATAAGGTATATAGTATTTGTTACAGCTGATTTGCAATGTTCCTTCTCAATAACTCCATGAGTGGCAGCAATCTGAAAATACTGTTCTTTGGGATATTTTAATGAGGCATAGTAAAAACACTGAGGTTTGCAATCATATTTGATTTGGCCCAGCCACACAGATTTGAGCTGAGGGTAGATGGCACAGCAAACATAATGAGAAAAAACAAACAAACAAACAAACAAACACTAAGAAGATGTGGCAAAGAAAATGATAATTGGGCACATGTAAGCTTCAATAATCTGCAATTTTGTTTCCCAGCCACTAAGTAATGGTTAAAATCTTCCATTGAAATTCTGCCCTGCATCACTTTCTTCATTGCAAGCAAAGCCATTCATCAGTTCTTTCATGCTGGTTCAATTAAATCCTATAGCGCTCCAAGGCAATGTAGCATCAGCTCTGGTGAAGAATTTCAATTCTGTAAACAGGCCTGTAAATATGCTACTGTGGATAAATTGGCCATCAGGGTGATAGAGAGTAGCAAACGAAAATGTGTGATTACAGCTAGTTTTAGTGCAGGCTACTAGAAAGCTGCTGAGCCATTACTGTGAATAAAAACAATGTTTTTTTTCTCCTCTGCTTATCTAGTAGTTTTGCTCTTTCCATATTAGCTGTCTCCAGGCAAATACTCTTTGTCTGATTGTAATTTCTTACTTAGTTATTTTTATAATAACTCTGACCTATATTCTTTTAGAACTAAAATCTAACTTACCCCTCAAATCCACTTTTCGCTGTATACCATTTTCATCATACTTAATCCTTCCAAGCTGTTCAGTCTTAGGGCTGCAAAAAAATAGGTTGGTTTTCTGTTTTTGTTTTTAACCTTCAGGTTAACTACAAAATGGAAGATCCTCTCCTTTCTTCATTTTTGACTTTTTCTACTTTTATTCTCTTGTTTTTATATAATACTTGCACTACCAACCTTACACCATAAAGGAAAAAGCATGATTTAAAGTTTTTAGCTAAGATGTAATAAGATGAAGTCACGCTTGTCTTCAAAGCAAATTTTTTTTTAAAAATAGTGATACCAATTTAAAGAAAAAAAGTTTTATTTTATTCTATCAAAAGCCTTTTACTATACTAGTGATCTCAAAAACTTGCAGAGATAAGAACTTTGGTATTAACAAAGGAGAAAAAAACTTCATGTACAGAAATTTCTGGTACTTATTTATATTAATCAAACACAGTGAGATTTGTTCTGCCAAAAGAGACAGATGCAGGATTTTCTATGTTCAGTAGGATAAATAAGATGCTAAAGCCTTTGGGTTTAAGAGTTTTGGCAAATAGAAAAATGCCATTAAAGGTAACTATGTAATTGTTTCAAGGATGCTAATCACAATACTCTGAACTTTAGATTTTCTTTTTCACACATTCTTCCCTTAATACAAAATTCATGAGAAACTATATTTTGTATTGAATATTGCAGATTAAATCTGTAAACCAGGAGATTTCTACAAACTTCTGTGGCCACTTACCAGTCAGCATCCTCTCTTGTTTGCTACTTTATTTAATATTACAAATCACAATCCTGTTCACTAAAAACTTTGTATGCCTATCCTGCTCTATTCTTTCAATTGTATTCCAAGAGATGAGTAGAGAAGAATCAACTCCACTGATCCATTTTGCTTCAAAGTAAATATATTTGGACAGAATTGGCTTAATATTGTCCTTTAAAATCAGCCTTTTAAATTGTAAGTTTCACTTTTTGAAACAAGTATGATAGAAGTGTGTTTGGGTCACAGATTGATTTCTCAGAGAGGCATTTGAAACAGTTGGAAAATACATGAATGCCTTCCTTTTAAACAAAAGAGGTAAGCAGGGAAATGTTTTAAAGCAGAACAGCTCTTGAAATAGATGAAGTGGTTTTGAAGGTATTAAATGGCAACACAGACAGATATGTTCCCTTTTTTCCTGACAGTTAATAAATGTCTAGGATTTTAATATACTTCCTAGACATGTGTGTCTTTTATAGAGAGTGAAAGTAAATGTGTTTTCATCCTTTATACATAATGGAAGTCACTATATCTTAATCAGGTCTATTTAAAAATATGCCTGAATCAGTGTGAGGATTTTCACAAGTCTAGGATTAGTAATTTTAAAATGTCTTATTGAATTTTTATCAGAATCTTCTATGAGCATTACAAAATTTATATATTTTTTGTTATAAACACTAACAGAATTCTTAGAGATAACTGACAGGGTGACCTCATGATATTGTAACACACTGCAATGGTGAAGTGACTGTGCTTAGGCTTGGCATCTCTGGATCGAAATCATGGCTCTGCCACTTATTGGTTATAAAGAAGGTAATTTAATCATTAATAAAAGATTGTTTAACAAGGAATAGTATTCTTTTTAAACCTTGGTTATTTACTAATCCCATAACCCTAAATTATTTCATTTGTAAAATTAGAGATAATGGAAATAAGTAATTCATTGGGTTTTGAGAAGCTTTAGTAACATAGTACAGGAAAAAACCTTAGTAGAGTAAGTATGCAACAAATATTAAATAGCACTAATACTACTAACAATAATAACAACATATAACATCTATAATCTATTGTTTTAGCTTGCTATGTCCTACATAGTGAAGAATGTTTTTTTTTTTTTCCTTTTGTGATATTAGTGTCATCTCTATGAAGTGGTATACCTTTTTTTTTAAGAAAATGGAAAATTCTGAATAAAAGCTCTGATAGCTTATATCAGAAGTTGAGAAACTATACACCATGTGCTAAATGTGGTTTGCAGCCTGATTTTGTAAATCGAGTTTTATTCTGACCAACCGTGCCCACTGTTTTCATTGTCCATGCTGCTTTCCCACCGCAAGGACAGAGCTGAGCAGTTGCAGCAGAGGCCGTCTGGCCCATAAAGCTTAGAATATTTACTGTCTGGCCGCTGGCAGAAAAGTTTGCCAGTCCCTGGTCTATGTCGTGCTAAACGTTTGGATTTCTTTAAACCTCAGTAATTTTATGGGAATTTCAGAGCTTTTACTATTGAAAGACTCTGCCTGTCTCCAAGGTGTTAATGAGCCCAAACATAATGTGCCTAAAACAGAAATCTTGATATTTCCCTTTGATCCCATATTTTCCATCTTGGCTAATGGCATCAAGTTTCTTAACAAAATTTTGATTTACATCTTTTTCTCCCATCTCCATCCTATCTAGTCTACCATCATGTTTTATATAACAGCTCCAAAATACCTCCCCACACTCTTCACTCCATTCGACTCCAAGCCATCTGTTCTACTTTTCTAATACTACTATAATAACCTCGTACATGTTTAGTAGCTTAAAACAACACAAACATTATTTTATAGTTTTGATGATCACAAATCCAAAGTGGGTTTCACCAGGCTCAACTCAAGTTTAGCAGCTGGATTCCCTTCCAGAAGTTCTAGGAGATAATCCATTATCTTTACCTTTCCAGTTTCTAGAGGTCTCCGTATTTCTTCAAAGCTAGCAATGGCCAGTTGAATTTTTCTCATGGAAAACTCATCTCTTTGGTTCTGACTTTTCTGCCTCCCTCTTCCACATTTATGGACCATGTAAGAATCTTGGACAATCCAGGACAAACTCCTAATCTTAAAGTTAATATTAGCAATCTTATTCTATCTGCAAATTTATTCTATCTTCCTCTTCCCATTTAACATAAAATATGTGTTGTATACTTAAAAACTTGCTTAGAGTAGATCTTATGTTAAGTGTCCTTATCATGGAATATAATCATAATAAATAAAAAGGTGGGAGGAAATTTTTGGAGGTGATGGATACTTTTATGGCACATCGTTATGGTAGTTTCATCGGTGTATACTATTTCCAAATTCATCACATGATATACATTAGTTATGTAGTTTTTACACATCAAAATTTTAATAAAATAAAAAAGGTTATACATAGAGTTATCATATGACCCAGATATCTATTCCAAGTATTTACCCAAGAGAAATGAAACATTTATCCATACAAAAACTTGTACGCAAATATTCATTATAGCATTAATCATAACAGACAGGAATTGAAATAATTCAAATATTCATCAACTAATAAATGAATAAACAAAATGTGGTATATCCTTACATGTAATAATATTCAGCTATAAAAAAAAATTAAGTACTAATATATATTATAACATCCATGAACTTTGAAAAGATTATGCTAAGTGAAAGAAACCAGACACAAAAGGCCATATATTATATGACTTCATTTATATATATATACATATATGTGTATGTGTGTGTATATACATATACATATATATATATATATATTTAGAGAGAGAGAGAATCTATCTATCTATATATAGATAAGTAGAGTGGTAGTTTTACAGGGCCATGGGTTGGGGAGAAATGAGAGTAACTGCTAATGAATATGATATTTCTTTTTGGAGTTGGTGATGAAAATGTAGAGTTGATTGTGATAATGGTGGAATAGCTCTGAGTATTAAAACCACTGAATTGTACTTTGAATTGTATGGTATGTGACATATCTCAAGTTGCTATTAAAATTATTAAACTACAAATAAAATTTATTTTTACTGGGGGAAATCTTTTCTGTTTAGAGACAGAAAAGTAATAATTAATATGTTGAATTGAATGTATTGAGTTCTCACTAAATATCGGCTATTATTATGTTATTTTCTCCAGTAATACTAGTTCTCTAATTTCGTATTTGAAGATATAGAAGGGCCCAAGAGCAAGTATAGGGACAAATAGAGAATTATGATATAATATTAGCTAATAATTACTATTTATTCTTTTATAATCACTGTATAAAGCACTTCGCAGAAATTATTTTAGCATTGTCTCCAATTTTATGTAAGAAGAAACTAACATTTTAGGAACTAATGCAATTACTAAGTGGCAGAGATGTGAAGCAAATTCATGCTCTTCATCCTGCATTATCCAACTGGCCGTGGAAATTTATAAGACTTCTGTGCATATGAACTCAATTGCCACATAGGAAAAAATAAATAAATTTTGAATTATCAAACAACAATCAAAGATATAAACCAAAACAACTAAAATATGAGGAAATAAACTCAGGTACAGGGGTATTAGTTGTAGAGTGAGTAGAGGTAGAAGCCTCTCCTACACACTACTTACTTAGCCCTTTTCTTTGGTCCTGACATAAATTTGCAAAGCAAATTAGTAAAACTGGTATTCTTAGTTAATGATGACATAACAAAATTCAGAAGTGAACTATAATTGCTTAAACAAAAGCCTTTCCCTGGAATTAAATTAAAATGTCTGCATCTATAAAAAGAGCTTTCAAATGATAAACAAGAGCAATCTTGACAGAAGCTGCATTGCAGCAGGAGAGTGTGTCACCATTAGAAAAACACCCTCAAAATGCCCAGAGTTGCAAATTCATAACGATCATACAATAATTGATCTCACATCTGTCCTGGAAATACGTTATTTGTCAAGCAAAGAGGGGCTTTCTCAGCTTCTTTAACTCTGAGCTACTGAAGCACTACGAAGTCTTCACTTGTGTGAGAAAAATTCAAATCTGAATAGGTTTATGAGAAAGGAGAACAAAATGAGTTTGAACATGCTGCATAGTGAATGGAACATAAAATGTAATAGAAAAAGACTAATATGAGTATTCCAATGATTTGAAAGGAGACATAATAACAAAAAAGGAAAAAAGTGACATTGCAATGTTTATCACACAGTCATCTATTGTGCTAAATGTGACAATATTGATCATCCTAGTGAACATGGCTAAGAGACTGTCACTATAGGAAAAATTACTGTTTCAGTGAAAACTATGCATTATCTCTAGCAAAACATTCAGTTTTATGAGATTTGCTTTTATGGAAGC
Organism: Pteropus alecto; assembly: GCF_000325575.1. Taxonomy (NCBI): domain Eukaryota; kingdom Metazoa; phylum Chordata; class Mammalia; order Chiroptera; family Pteropodidae; genus Pteropus; species Pteropus alecto. The sequence continues at coordinate 8,691,711 of NW_006442512.1, read as the reverse complement.
TTTTATAATTCTATAATTTGTATATAACTAAGGGCAAGGCAAAAAATTCTTTTCTTTCAACATACCAACTCTGCCATGTCAGGCAGTGGTTCAATTGACTCCCCTCTCTTACTGTAGAAGAAGTTAGTTTATACATTTATACATTCATTTCAATATTCCTGACCTATACATGTGTCTGTTTTTTAGATTCTCTTTTAAACCCATTATATCATTTTCCTGGTTTTCTAATTAAGAATTAAATAATATATCTAGTAAGCATTCATATTTATAGCTGTGTGGGAATTGTAATTTTACCTTTTATTTGAAAATTATCTCAATGCTGGTGTCACAATTAAACATACAAAGTCATCACTAAAATATCTAAATCTACCTTTTTTCTTGCTCAAAACATTTCCTCTTTTCTCTCGTTCTTTAAGCTGTGTGTGTGTTGTGAAAGACGAAATGTAAGGAGATTATTTATTGCAATAAGGAGAGCATTCTTTAACAAGACACAACTCAGAAAAAGGGAAGGGGACCTTGGATTTTATAGAGATGAGTAAACAATGGGATCATTGAGATTTTGTTTACATAACATAATAGTAGGCAAGACTGCAGTTAATGATGTAAATTTTTTTTAACAACTACAGGAATTATTATTATAAAAATCAAGATAGAGTCCCCTTCAAAGAGGAAGGAGGCAATAAGATCTGTAAATATTAAACAAGTTATTTCTAAGATATTGACAGTGCATTTCTTAATTTGGGTGATGTTTTCACTATGCAATTAATTAGTCTGGATTCTCTGTACAATTCTCTATGAATAAGTCACAATTTGCAAAAGTTAACTTTGTTTTTAAACTGTTGGTTACTGATTGTTCTAGCACCATGGATTAAATAGTCGATCATTTACTCAATGATATGTAAGGACACTTTTGTAAAATATCAGGTATTAATATAACTGAAAGTAGATGCTAACTTCAACAATAAATTGATAGTAGGTTACTATCTGGTATACGTGAGGAACCACCCTACATCACTAGACATAGAACAATTAGCTCTATAGACAAATGACAAAAGACAGAAACAGTCATTTCACAGAAGAAGAAAAATAAGTGCCCCAAATAATATATATATTAATATAACTTAAGTCAGATAAAACCCAACATTTATTTTTTAAAAGACTATTTTTAGAGCAGTTTTATGCTCACATCAAAACTGAACAGAAAGTACAGAGATTTCCCATATACTTCTTGCCTTCTCCATTATCAATATTCACACAAGAGTAGTATATTTGTTATAACTGATGAACCTGCATTGATACATGATAATAATCCAAAGTCCATAGTTTGCACTACGGTTTACTCTTGGTGTTGTACATTTCATAGGTTTGGGCAAATGTATAATGGCATATCCATTATTATAATACCATACAAAGTGTTTTCACTGTCCTAAAAATCCTCTGAGTTTCACTTATTCAGCCCACCCCCATCCCAGAACCCAACCTCAATGAAACAATGATCTTTTTACTATTTGTTTGCCTTTTCCAGAACGTCATATAGTTGGAATCATACACTATGTAGACTTCATATTGGCTTGTTTCACTTAGTAATATGCATTTAAGCTTACTCCATATCATTTCATAACTTGATAGCCAACTCTTTCCACTGACTAATATTCCAATGTTTATAGTTTATTTATCTATTTACCTCCTAACAGACATCTTGACTGCTTTCAAGTTTTGGCAGTTACGAATATGATGTGGAATATCTTTTCATATGCTTATTTGGCATCTGTATATCTTCTGTAACATCCATTTTTGATAAGAATTCTACCTTGGAATAGAAAGGAACATCCTTAATCCAATATGATGTATTTATTGAATCATACAGCAAATATATAGACAAAGGTAAATGTTAAAATTAGTCCATAAAATCAAGAAAAGAACTAAGATGCTTGCTCTATTGGGTTATAAAGATTACCTTGGTCCTCTTCTTCCCTCTCAGTTAGCATCCCTTCGTTTTCAGACCTAGACAAAATACCACACAGCATTGGATATGGGGTTGGGCTTCCAGAGTATCCACCAAATAACAAAAATCAGAAGTTCAATCATTAATGAAACTTAGATAATGAAAAGTGAGGGACAGAAGAGGGCTAGATCAATTCTCTCTCTCTCTCTCTCTCTCTCTCTCTCTCTCTCTCTCTCTCTCTCTCTCTCTCCTAGAGCAATTCTCTCTCTCTCTCTCTCTCTCTCTCTCTCTCTCTCTCTCTCTCTCTCTTTCTCTCTCCTGGAAAAGATTCTGACATGTAGTACTTCCTCTTTCTCTTGAACAGCCCACATACCAAACTAATACACTTAATGAGCAATCACTTCTTTGTTGCCCATTGTAACATACTGTATTTATTGTATTTTGTTGTTCTGCATCTTACCTTGCTTCACTTCCTTTTATTTGCCACTCTTACCATTATGGGCTTTCACCTTACAAAAGGAGTACCATCTCAAGTTCTACTTTTGAAGGATCCAAGCTAAAGTACCTCTTCTCTCCACTTCTACTTAACATCATATTGGAGGCCCTAGTAAGCACACTAAGAATAGAAAAATCTGTAAGGATTGGATTGTTCAAAAAGCTGTCATAATTTGCAGAAGATATGACCGCTTATGTACAAAAAACAAAATACAGAAGAACAGAAGGATAAATCTTTAGTATAAACAGAAGAGTTTAGCAAGGTTACCTGTTAAAAGATCAATATATAAAATTCAGTTATGTTTCTCTATGCCAGTAATGAAAGATTAGAAAATGTGAATTAAAAATTATAGTTTATTATATTTCTTAGAATAAATCTGATATTTTCTTAATCAAAAAGTTACAAAATTGCATTGAATGACTTTAATGAAATATAAATAAATAAAGAGATATATCATATTTATTGAAAAAGATATATAACATTACACATATTTGTTCATCTTGGCTAAAGATTCAACACAATTCCAATCAAAATGCCAACATGTTCTCTTCAAAACTGACTAACTGATTCTCAATTTAATATGGACGTGCAAGAGTATTGAAGAAAGTAAAATGTGAAGGGAAACATCCTACAATACCAAGATTTATTATAAAGTTATGATAAGATTGTCTGATGAACCAGAAGAAGTAATCCAGAATTAGGTCCATAAATTTATGGAAAATGATAGACTATTCAGTAAATGGTATAGGACAATTGTTGATTCATAATTTAAAAAATGAAATTAGATTCTTCTCATATATACATACAAAAGTTAAGTCCATTTAAAAATGAAGAAAAATTTATGAAAACATTAAAAGAAAAATAAAAAAATATGTTTATAACTAAGAAATAGAAAAATCTTAATAAGGAAAGTATAAAATCTAAAAACAACAAATGACTGATAAATCCAAACAAATTGTTTTATTTTAGTTCATCCAAAATACCATAAAGAGATTGAAAAGATAAACCACAGATAAACAGGAGATAAAGGGAACATATAAAATAGATAATGGACTTGTCTTCAGAAATAGTGTAAATGTAAAGGCAAACTACAAACAGCTTTGCAGAACACTGGCAAAAGAAAAAATATGTCATTTCACAGAAGAAGAAATACGAATGGCCGAAAAGCATTTGAAGAGATATAAAAAGCTCCTCAGAGAAATGCAAATTAAACTTACAATCAGATATCATTCCAAAGTTACGAGACTGTCTTGTCTGGAAGTTTAAAAAGTCAACGAATGATGGTGAATATTTGGGAATAGGAATTCATACATTGCTAGTGGAAGTATACATTGAAGTCTTTTTGGAAAAAGATTTAGCATTATCCGGTAAAGTTGAACCAGTATATTTCCTACAATTCTATTCCTGGATATTTTCCTAGAAGGATGCTTAAACTTGTATGCCAGAAAATCTGTACAATGTGTGATATCCTCTAAAGCACATGGACTTGGTCAAGGAATTTTTTTAATTCACTCTAAAGGCAGGAATACATCCCATAATCATGGATCTCGTTTGATCAGTTATACCAATTCTGATAAAGTTGACCAATCTCTATACTGATAAGCAATCAATCTATCCATTATCCAGACCTCTAGATCTTAAGTATTTCTTGATAATACTTCCTCCAGAAGCTGAAATCCTGTGGCTAATTCCAATTCTCGGGACTTATATCTTAATTATCTATTGACAGATCTTTTTTACACTGAGATTACTAAACTTTGTTTGTCTTGGAATTACCGTAGCTTATAAAGACCAGCCTATAAAGATGCCTGGAGCTTTCTTTAAATGTTATCAATTATAATGACTGCTTACTAAGTGTTACTTGTCTCCATATCTTCTATGTATAGTGTTCTATATTTCAGATGGAATTAGAACTCTATTCCAGCGATTCCATTTACAAATTTCATTCTGTCTCTGTCTGTGACATCCCACTATGGGTATTCAAAACATGCGGGTTTACGTAATAAATGGAACATGTTTGATCGAATAGTACATCCATCTTAAGACAAAATACTATTTACCTTCCATATAGCTACTTCATATTTGCATTGACAGTACACTAGTTTTTGGTTGGCAATAATGAGCCTCATTACATTATTCAAACTACATTTTGTCATAAGACTCCTCAGGGGTACAATTGTAATCAATTAGAGTAAGCTTAACTACATCTTCTAGAAATAAATTCTAATTCCTTCTTATTACATGGCAAAATTTTAGCAGTATAGTAACTTTTGTTCTCCTCTCAGAGTTCAAAACATAATGCTTGATTCGTTAAATATTACACATTTTTAGACAAATGGTTCATATGAAAAAGATTTTGTTCCAGAAGTGATTCTTCCTTTCTTGCTCTCTCAGTTGATTGACATGTGATTAAATTGGATGGAATATGAAACTACTGATTTGCTCCAAGCACTGATTTACTGACAATCTCAAATATGTGTGTGTGTGTATATTTGATATTGTCAGCAAGTCAGAAAGAGATAGAATGTTTACAAATCAGAATCTGACATTAAGACTTACTGTGATTATGTGTGAGTTTTTTGCATTGATGGAGTTAAGTCCAAAATGAAAAACAATGCTTAGGCTAGCGTTCTTTATGACTTTATAATTAGAGTTATGCTTTTTTATGGCTTTAATTTATACAGTTTGTTCTTATATTTTAATAGACCTCTTAAAATGATGAGTAAAAATGCTTTTTCTAACAATCATAACTTTTCATGGTTCATTAAATCTAAAATAATATTTAGCAATATGCTTTGGTACTTTTTCAGTTGGAAATATTAAATTTTGGTATCTTTTATACTGCCATAAAATAATTACTTTTTAATATTCCTTTCTAACACATACAAATAATCACTAATATAATTAATATTACATCCAAATGCTTTCAACAATATATTAACGTAGTAAAAAGTTAAAAACAAAATATGGCCAAATTGCATAAGCTGCGATAATTATTTCACAGAAATTTTATGTGTCTTCAGCAGAAAGTCAGAATTAACGTACCAGAGAATAATGAATATAATGGTTATCAAACAGCTTCACATTTGTATTCAAAGCTTCATCATTGTTGGGCTTACAAAGAAAAAAAAATTACAATGTATACTTTAAGCATGAATTTTAAAGATAACATCGAGATTTTGAGATTCTGCAATTAAAAGTAGGTACAGTTTAGATTTCACTTTATAGTCAGAGTAATTATATTAATAAGCATAGCTAATATACAGTGAACTCCTTTCAAGTTCTAATCATTTAATAATAAAAGATAACAATAAGCAACATTCATTCAGAGTGTACTATGTTACAGAAACTGTGCTAAGTGTATGTTCTCATAATTTTCATAATAATCTTAATTTTACAGTTGGAATTCTTTTGAAGGGTAGGCAACTAAGCCTCTGAAAGTTTCAATAAACTGCTCAAGGTGAAAGGGGAAGTAGATGGCAGAACCAGGGTCCAAATAAGTCTATATATTCCAAAATATTGGCTTTTTAAATTGCTACACCAAACTAATTTTTAATATTTTTCTGATTTTAATGATTATTCTTATATCAACGAGAGCTTGTTCAGGGAAGCAGAGAAGGATAATATGGAACAAGAAATGTATTATAGGAATTAGACTTGGCAGAATAATGGGAGCAGCTGGGAAAATAGTTCTGGAGGGGATAGTGGGTGATCAAATAAAATTCACCGTCACCAACCAGAGACCATGACGAAGTCTACTGAACGCTGTCACCTCTCTCCTTGCAATGGGCCTGAAGTGCTTATAAGTTAGAAAGACAGGCAATTGAGAAAGAAAAAAAATCTAAATATGGGTAAACTTGATCCCACAGGACAAATGGAACCTATGAGGAAAAACTGTACCCCATAAGGGCAATTTTGAATCCAGGTCTGTTAATGCTTCAAATTTTACCAGCACGACTGAAGAGAAATCTGTGCCCTCTGACATAGCTGCACACATGCCTCACCTGGGTCTCAGAGAAAGGGTCAGATCTGACAGGAAGTTGGAGGAAATGAAGTTAGCGTCAGGTGTATCAGCACATGAGCCAAAACATTCATGAACTGCAGTGGTCCTGGTACTCTGTACCAACTTTGTGAGTATAATTATTGTCACTTCATTCATTTCTGCCTTCCAAATCCCATGCAGATTTCTCTCATGATCAAGTACCCGAAGAAGGAGAGAATTCTGGGAAACATGATTTCAGCTTATGAAAGATAACATGGTAAAAAGCCATTGCATTGCACACAGTATTTTAGATATAAATTTTGAAAGTAGGAAATGCAATTAGAAAGACTATAATATTTATGAAGTCTGTATATGTTAATATGATTTTAGGGTAATATTACCATGGTATTTTTTAAGAGTACATACAACGGATTTTAAAATATCATAAGATTTTCAGTTAATAAGAAAGAATATGTAGGTAAGTGACCTTCCACTAAAGTATAACCAGATTCCACTGATATTGTTACCTTTAATTAAATTTCTAGGTCACTAGAAATCAAAGAAATCTCCAAGGACCTAAAAACAGAAGCAAACAAACAATAGCAAGTTGAAATTGGAGCAGAGAGTTGTGAATGGTTGGCACATGCAAAATGGGTCTATTTCCCAGAGACATACAACAATATATAATCCTCACAGAACTTAAGTGTACAGCAAAGTCAGAAAGTCCACCTCGAGAATTCCACATTTTTGATCCCTCAAGATAAGAGACGTTGGTTCCGGGATGCCAGCATCTTAGGGAACAGACAAAATCCAATATAAATCATCCCAGTGGAAAAATTACCTAATATAGGCCTTGGTATACCAGAAAGTAATTTAAGCAAAATATAATATGACAATAAAAAGACTTGTTAAAAGGAAATAAGCCACTATGAAATAGAAACGAAAGCAAAAACAGTATAATAAATAAATCTGGATCTCAGATACTAAAATTATTAATTCTAAATATAAAGTAACAATGTATAAAACCATGAAGAAATAAATATGGAGTAAATATGGAATAAAGAAAAAGCAATAAAAAGTAGGTATTTTAAGAAAAAACTAAGTATAGTTCCTAAAAATAAAAAATGCAATTGCAGAAATTAAAATCTCCATGAATGAGTTAATCAACAGACTAAAGTCAGTTAAAGAAACAATAATAAATAGAAAATTCGATATGCAGAAATTATTCAAATGCCATGCAAGGAGAAAAAGAGATGGAAACATGAAAGAAAGATTAAGAGACATGGGGGATATAATGAGATTTAACATGTATTTAATCTGAGTTCCAGAAAAAGAAAAGACTGGAATTAGAAGAACAGAACCATCTGTAGAAATAAGATAATTTTCCAGATTTGAAAAAAGAGCAGAATTTCTATAATCATATATTTCACTTAGCATAATATCCTCAAGGTCCATTTATACTATTGGAAATGGCAATATTTAATTTTTTTATGGCTGAGTAGTATTCTAATGTATACACACATTAGTAGTATACACATACATATATATATACATATATATGTGTGTATACACACACACATAGAGAAGAGGTTACAGGAATCAGGATCATTAACAAAGAGAAAGTAAAAATATGACAGAGAGAGCCCAAAGGAGAACTTGGGACCCAGGATATCCTCATCTAATACCGTTTAGATTTGAAAACTCCGAGTGGCTGTGAGCTGGTGGTGGGAGGAGAGCCCCAGCATTAGACAGAAGGACATTGCCTTCTTTTTGATGATTCTTTACTGAACACTGCACTCCATGAAGTTTTAAAAAAGGCATTACACTATTTAGAGTCTCTCTCTCTTTTTTTTGCATTCAACATTTTATTTCTGAGACTTATCTATGTTGTTGGCTATAGCTGTAGTACATCTATTTTTCCTTTTTATCGTGCATCCCATTCTGAATATACCGATAGATATAGTCATCATCCTTTTTATGGAAATTAGTTTTGTTTTTCTTTTCTTTTTCCTATTATAAACAATTATGTAAAGGATCTTGAATAGGTTGCCTGAATCATATTATTGGATTTTTCTAGTATAGATATCTAAAAGTGGTATTACTGGGTCTTAGAGCAAAAGCCTCTTCAAATTTATCACATAATTTCAAACTGTCTTCTGAAGTTGGAAGATCTATAGACCTCAAATTTGCTAATTCAATCTATAAGTACTACTGGTATTTTCCATAAATATGTCACTAAATGTAGTTAAGAATCCAATTTCCAAAACCTCAACTTTGAATTTAGAAAAAGTACATTTGGATCTTATAAACTATTATATTTTTATAAAACTTTCAATTATTTTATAATATCTTGAAAAATATGTAAAACTGTGAAAATGGCATTTTTATCAATAATCCATTTTTGTCTCAAAAAGTGGCCTGCAATCACAGAGTACTGGTATAAATCGAAGCAGTCCATTTTATGTATAAATCAAATCCCTACCAACTAGAGGATAGTATTAAAAGACATTGTTTATGGTTAATTTGGGATATACATATCCACACACATAAATACAGATATTTAAATATATATATAAATTTGATTAGAGCCTGGGTTTCAGTGATGGGAATTAAAAATATGCTTATATCTTAATACTTATAGGAGGTATAGAAGTAGAGCAACTATGGTTTAGTGGCAAAAAAGTTTTTGGAAGTGGTATAGAAGTTTATGTTGAGAGAGGTTTTTCTTTAATCTGGTGAAATTTCAACGTCTTAGTAATTCAGGCATTTATTGGTATGGTATGTGATACTTTTTCAATGAAATGCTTATGTAACTAGTCTGACAGAAGAAACATTGATATGAACATGAAATTTTTATTTTCCAGGAAAAGCTACTAACTGTGCTCCACTGAAACCCCATTGCTTTTTCAGTAGTATATTTTCTTAATGATATCCAAGCCTCATTCATAACTTTTCGATCACTTTCAATTATTAAAACTGTCACCTATCATATTCAAACTTCCTGTCTGTTCCATTAGTGTAGCCTAGACGAGTAGTTTCAAATTCTTAGAGCAGGGAAGAGGAAATTATCTGTTCTTATTCCCCACTCTTTTCCTCTTTCATACCTTAGTATAGATTGTTGACAACAGAATGTGAGTGCATGTAACATTCCCTGCGTTAAATGACTCCAAGTCACGGGAGACAGGTCCCTTTTCAGTTGTTGCTGCTATCTTTTTAGTGTTGCCTCTTGGTTCAACATGTATCTGGTATCCAAATGTTGACTCTTATGGAGTCTTTTCGTAGTTTCTTTAGAGAGTACTGGAGTTCTTTGCCCTATTCAATCCCCTTGAGGAAAATCTGGCTAAGGCATGGCTCTTTCTTCCCACCTTCAACTATCACCATAGAGGAGGTCCCCCAGACAGCCTTCTGCTGCTATAGTTCCTCCCAATAAACAACACTCTTGGGAAAGGGGACATAGAATCAGCTATGTTAGTTAAACTTAAAGCACCAGAATGGATCCATACCATAGGAAATTTAAGTTTTATCCTGCGTCAGACTGGGGATGAAGATCGTCCCCTGATGCTGTCTATCTCAGTTCTGCCATCTCTTTCCTGGCTCCACCACCAGCATTGTCTTTTTGTTATTGTTTTTTTCAAAGACTCATAATATTCAAACAAACAAATAAAAAAATCACTATTTCCTAACAATCCAATGTTCTGACTTCCACCACCCACCCAGAGAGAGGAAGGAATAGGTGCTCCTCTACATTTGCCTAAAAGATGCTATCCTCCACCACAACCTTATATTTCTCTTTATCAGTGACTAGTCAACTTGGGACAACAGGGAGTTTTATGAGTAAGTCCCTTAAAGAGTTTAATACTATAATTCTCAAAATGCAATAGTTTCTACTGTAAATACAGTCTTATTCTTTAAATATTTGGAGTGCAAAAAATATCTCTTGATCAGTATCTCTCAGAAGCCTAAATTATATAATTAAATATGCAGAATCAATTGATTTTATTTAACATATAATACAAGTTGTAAGATTCTGTATGGACACAAACACAAAACTGATATTTTTAGAATTTGTTAAAAATTCCTCATTTTGATAGTCATAGTAATTTTAGCTACAGTTATTTGAGATGTGTACCAATAAAAGATAACTAGAAGTTGTTATAAACATGTGGAAGCATATTTCTTATGTGAATTGTTTTAAAGTTCAAATCTCTAGAGTAATTTTCAGTATGACATTAAGAATGCTTCTGGGCAAATAAACTTAAATATAATAGAATCAAAGAGTCTCCTCCCCCAATACCTGGTGAAATAAATAATATAGAAAAAAAAAAAATACAGTCAAAAGCACCAGAGAAAGGGTCATGTCATATGCATGTCAGAAATTTAGGAAAGAAGACATAAAATGAAGATAGTATTTTCTCATGTGATATCCCAGAGCTGTTTTTTAAAAAAAATCTATACATATATATATTTAAATATATGTATATGTTTACATATATTTAAACA
>NW_006442512.1:8673171-8680732 GCF_000325575.1 Pteropus alecto | reverse complement strand
ATACATATATATTTTTTTAAACCCTAAATATTTCTGGCTAGTTTTAGTATAATTTCATATTTTGAGGGGCAGGGAGATATAGTGGATTATATAATAATCATTTATGAAATGTAACTCTTCAAAACTCTCTAAACTCTTAGAAGCATTCCTGAATGTTTTTAAAATGTTTCCCTAATTCTCTAATATGGAGAGAAAAATACTGAGTGTATAAGTAGTTACACAAGGGATGCATTGACAAGTGGAGCCCCAAGAAACACCAAAGATCTTCAGGAATTAGGCTTGCTATTTTCCAGGATTCTGCACTGAATAGCAGCAGGGGAAGGATAAAATACACTACAGCTAGAAGAATGAACTGCACACCTGACTGAGAGGAGTAGGATGTAGTAGTGTAGGATATTTAATGGAATCTCAGAAGAATCAAAATCCAGCATCCAGCAAAGGCTATAATTAACCCTTTAAGTTCTCTCCTTTCCCTATTCTTGCATCTAAACATTTTGGAAAAGTTGATGTTAACAATATCCAGCCCTCAAACTGTGGAACCCAGGGAGAAGACTAAATGAACAAAAAATAATAAAAACTTTGTGAAAGGGAGACTAGAGAAGTTCACCTACAATCTTTCATACTAAATTGAAGGTCTGGGTAAAACAATCTATATCACATATAAGCAGTATAAAAATAAATAGGAGAACAACCATATAATCATTTTTGAAAAAAAAAATGAGAAAAAAGAGAATAAATAAATATTGAATGAAAAAGTTGTGTAAGGTAGATAAAAAATTCAGTCTGAGGGGAAAAAAGGAAATAAAGCAAATCTATGTGAGTCATACACAGAGGTTAATTGTATGTAGAGGTAAATGTTAACTGTAAAGCACAATTACATTTTTCAAAAGGAGTTCTAACAATAGATTAGAAAACAGAATAATATGAAAGTGGAAATTACAAAACTAAAGATAAAAAACAACAAAAACTCAAATCAGAATATGGAATCCAATTAAATCTAGAACTCAAGATTATACAACTGGAGAAAATTATGGTAGCAAAACAGAATATTAAGGTTATAAATCATGAAAAAATAACACTACTAGCAACAATTGAGAAGCAGTGAGGCAGGAACGAATACAATAGCATCAATATTAACTATTATAAGTAAATATTAATTTTGTGTACTTAATATGTGCAAGGCACAATGTCATTCATTTTCTCAATGAATTATCTCATTTAATCCTAAGAACAACTTTACAATCATAGTGTCTTAATCCCATTTTATAGTTGAGAAAATAAAGGAATGGGAATACAAACTAATTTGTCCAAGTAAATTGAAGCCACTGAGATTCAAATTCAGTCAGCCAGAGCTTCCTTTATTTTCTTCCATTAAGCAAAACAATGACTCACTTTGGATTATTATTGATGGTGTAATTTAATTCACTTCTAACTTTATTCATTTTCTATATTACTTAAAAAAGAGTATTCAAGTATTTTAATGAAAACAATGAAATTATTAATAAAAAAACTATGTAATTAATATAAAGGCAGTAGCTAATTGGGGCTAAATGATCTCAGCTCAATCCTTAGATCAATAGTGACCCTCTAAGAACCCAAAAGCCCCACTTGAATTACATCTGGATAAGCAGTACAAAGTTGCTAAAGTGTTAATAAAATACCTGCTAATGTTAGTGACAGCCAATTCATGCCAGATATAGTGTATATTTTTATAAAAATTAAAGATTTCAGGATAAATATGATTAGTATAATTCCATATTTTGAGAGGGTAGAAATGGTGGCTTATATGGCGATCATTTGTGGAATGTGGTTTTCAAAACTAAGTTGATACAATGGATGATTCAATTCAAGTTTTCATCACCTTCTGTGTCAGTCAGTATTTTCTATAAAGCCTGGAAACTCCATCAACTGAGTTTTATAGGGCAATATTTGCTTGAATTTAGTTAACTATACTAGTACATTTTATTTTAAATGAGCAGATAGTTCTGTTTCATTGCAATAGTGCATGAATATATGATGTTCTCAAATTAAATTTTCCATTTGAATAGAAATTTAGAAATCAAAAGCTCTGCAAAAAAAATTGTTTCAGCTCAACTATCTTATCTATTTTTTAATAACTACAATGATCAGAAAATAGAAAAATGTTGAGAAAACAAAATTATGGCTTGGAGAACGTAACAGGATTTTTGTTAAGACAAACAACTAAATGAAAGTGTCCTCTTATCAACATTAAAGGAAATAAATTTATATAGTCTATAATAGAAAACTGTAGGAAAACGTCAAATAAACTTTAGTAACACCTATTTGTTTTAATGTAATAATTGTTAATCTTTCATTTGCTTTCATCCACATATCTATATGCATAAACAATCATAGTTACCAGTCTTTTAGTGCAAGGACGTTCATGAGTTTAACCTTAATTGCCTGCCTCCCTGTATTTAGTTCGTGGAGTTCCAAGTTTGAAAATCAAGATGTTTAAGAAGTTTAAGACCAAAGAAGAGGGTGAATAATCGAAGTGAAAAATATTTTCAAAGCTGCATCATAGTTGTATAACATGTATCTAAGGAACTGGTGTGTGTGTGTGTGTGGTGTTTTGCATTTTGATTTTTTAGAGGTTCTGTTTTTGTTTTGAAAGAAGGTGTTGTAAAGTAAAGAGGACTGGACAGTAGTCAGATCTGGCTCAGGTCTTACTCTCATTTACGAATTGCATAGGATTTGATATCCTGGAAAACTTCAGGAGTTTTAAAGCATCAAGTAAAACGTCAAGAAAAGTGCTTCTTAGGCTGAAAAACCTTTTCTATATATTATTTGTAGTAATATTTTTATATAAATGTATTAAATTATTTGTATAATTTATATTATAGCATTTGTCCTTTCTCATTTTAATATAAAAATATTAAAGTTTAAAACAGCAATCTAGTTTAAAAATATACAAGTAGAAAATGTAATAAGGGCCTGAAATATTGAGATGCAAAATTTTAGGATTGACAAATTTACTTCAATGGAAAACATTTTAAAAGCATTTTTTAATACTGTTTAGTACTCCTTTTGTTACTTTCATTCAGTATGTTTGTCGGGAGCCTTAAGCCTGCACCCGAAGATAAGAACCACATCCTGTTATCGAGAACAAACTCTGCTAGCTGTGACCTTTGGACAGCCACGGCACTGTGAAGCACCCGCCATTTCCCGTGTCTTTGTTCCCCATTCCGCCACCTGCAGAGTGGGAGCCTGCAACTGCTGGCACAGCCCATCTGTTTCTGACTAGCCAAGTAGAAATCACCTCATCTGGTGGACACCAATAAGCTTGTAACGAATACTCTCTGATCAGTCCCGCCCCTGCCCTCTCCACTTGAGTGTATAAATATAACCGCTCGAAAATAAAATTTTGAGGCTTGATCAGAACACTGTCTTGCCTCCATTCTTTTCTCCCGCCCATGTTTTCTTTCAGGTAAGGTCCTCCTCGGGTTCCGCGCAATAACTAGGTCCTGCGGGTCGGGACAAGTGGCGCCCTACTTTGTGTCAAAAATACGTGGCCCAAACAATAGACCCATTCAGGGTCCATTACTCTACTCTTTATATTGTACACTACATGGATGATATTCTTGTAGCAGGTCCCTCCCCACAATTGACTCATCAGGTCACCCAGGAACTAATTGCTGCATTGAGCAAAAGAGGGTTTGTTATTGCCCCTGAAAAGGTACAAACCCAACCCCCCTTACTTTTTTTGGGGTTTGAACTGCACGCCAACCGGGTAATGTCACAAAAAACTCAATTCAAAACTTCATCTCTAAAAACATTGAATGATTTTCAAAAACTGTTGGGAGACATTAACTGGCTTCGCCCTTACTTAAAATTAACCACAGGGGATCTTAAACCGTTGTTTGAGATTTTACAAGGAGACCCCAATCCCGCTTCCCTACGTTCCCTAACAAAAGAAGCTTCACAGGCTCTCTCCCTGGTAGAGGAGGCTATCGAACAACAGTTCTCGGGGTACTTTGATCCCCTACAATCACTGTGGTTTCTTGTTCTGCCCACCGCCTTCACACCCACTGGCCTGCTCTGGCAGGGTGACCCCTTATTCTGGGTACATCTCTCTGCTACCCCCTCAAAGGTCCTACCGTCTTATCCTTCTTTGGTTTGCAGTTTAATTCGCCTAGGACGGCTCTCAGCAATAAGAATATTTGGCAGAGAACCTGACATTATTGTGACCCCCTATGATAAAGCCCAGAGACATTGGCTAGAACAGTTTGACCCGGAATGGGCTTTAGCGTGCACCTCATATCCTGGGAAGTTTGATAACCACTACCCTGCCAATAGACTGGTTCAGTTCTTAACTACCACAGCAGTGGTTTTTCCCCAAGTTACAAAGAACCAACCATTGCCCCAGGCTACTCTGGTTTTTGTTGATGGCTCCTCAAATGGCCGGGCCGCCTTCGCCATTGATGGGGAGATTAGCTGCTTTCAAACAACTTATACCTCTGCACAATTGGTGGAATTACAAGCTGTAATTGCTGTTTTTTCCAAGCTGCCTACTACTCCCTTTAACCTGTATTCTGATAGTGCTTACGTAGTAAATGCTGTTCGTACCTTAGAAACAGTTCCCTTAATCAAGCCATCCTCCGCCGCTTCTCAACTTTTTGCCACCCTACAGCAGCTAATTGTGAACAGAAAACATCCATTCTTTATTGGACACATTCGCGCTCACTCAGGTCTACCCGGTCCTTTGTCAAAAGGCAATGATCGTGTGGACCAGGCTACTCGCCTAGTGGCCATTTCATTTACAGATCCCCTGGCTGAAGCAAAGAAAGCCCATACTCTACATCACCTCAATGCTAATACCCTGAGACACATGTTTAAAATTACTAGGGAACAGGCCAGAGACATTGTAAAAGGTTGTAAAACTTGTGTCACCTTCCTTCCGGAACCACATCTTGGGGTTAATCCCAGGGGCCTAATTCCTGGAGAACTGTGGCAAATGGATGTGACCCATTACCCTTCCTTTGGTACGTTGAAATACCTCCATGTAACTATAGATACCTTTAGTGGCTACCTGTTTGCTACTGCCCAAACAGGCGAGGCTACTAAACATGTTGTGTCCCATCTTATAGCCTGCTTTGCTCACCTGGGGGTACCTAAGATTATAAAAACAGACAATGGCCCAGGGTATACTAGTTCCTCTTTAAAACAATTTTGTGCTCAAATGCAGGTCAAACATGTTACAGGTATTCCCTATAACCCACAGGGGCAGGGTATAGTAGAGAGAGCTCACCTCACCCTTAAGACCATGCTAACCAAACTTGCCACATCAGGGGGATTACTGTATCCCCAAAAAGGAACCCAAAAAACCCTTCTTAATCATGCTCTGTTTGTTTTAAATTTCTTGTCTCTTGACAATGAGGGCCGCTCCGCTGCAGACCGCTTCTGGCACCCCCAGACCGCGTCAAACTTCACTACAGCCCTGTGGAAGGACCCACTTACCGCTCAATGGCGCGGGCCCGACCCAGTATTAATCTGGGGAAAAGGACATGCTTGTATTTATGATTCAGCCGCACAGAACGCGCGCTGGTTACCCGACAGGCTAATTAAGCCATTTAACCCCACCCAGGGTGGCCCCTGAGAAGCTTTCTCTGCTTAATTTCAGAATGATGTTCCTCCTGCTCATGTTTCTGCTGCCCTCCTGCATCGCTCATAGAATATTCAACTTTACTTGGACTGTCGTCAATGAAGCGGGTGACATTGCTTATACTACCTCAACTTTGGCAAGTACCACCCCATGGCCTACACTCACTCCAGACTTATGCAGCCTAGCTGCCGGAGCATCACCAGCCTGGGGACTTCCAGATGTTTTTCTCCCCTTGCCTGCCAAGCCGCCCAATAACCCCTCTGTAGCAGCCCGCTGGAATGGGGGCTGTGGTTCACAATCCGGGAGACGCTTCTTTAAGGGGCCCTTAGGGAAAAACGAACCTACAGGCCCTGATCTTTATGTTTGCCCAGGCGGGCACAGAAGCCGGACCCTTAATCACCAGTGTGGGTTTAGAGAATCTTACTATTGTGCCTCCTGGGGGTGTGAAACCACGGGCGATGCCTACTGGCACTCTGTCTCTACTTGGGATTATATAATAGTCAAAAAGGGCTGGAATAATTCCCAGGCTGATGAGAACGATTGTGGACAAAAGTGGTGTACTCCCCTCCTCATTTCCTTTACTGATGAAGGGAAAAGAGCGCCCCTCGTGGGATGGACAAGGGGACATGAATGGGGCCTAAGACTTTATGTAACTGGAACAGATCCAGGGTTCACATTCAAGGTAAAGTTAATTCTCTCCACACCTAATACTGAACCAAAAATTGTTTTAGGCCCAAATAAAGCCCTGTCTCGGCCGCAAAGCCCCCAAACACCCCTCCGGGAGAATACTCCTCTCCCTCCCCAGAGCACTGCCTATCAAGCCCGTTTGCCCCCCGTTAGGCCTTCCACAGGTGAGGCCCTAAAGGCCCTAGCTAATGCCACTGCACAGTCCCTTAACACCTCGACCTATGAGGATTGCTGGATGTGTTTTTCCCCTGTTCCCCCTCTTTATGAAGGCATTGCAACTGTCTCGCCAGACATGACCTATACCAATGATTCACGGCAGACACGCTGGGTGGACTCTCCTTTTTCTGAGTCCTCTCCCGGACTTACATTGGCCCAATTGTCAGGAATTGGCCTCTGCATTCATAGTACCTCATTGCTTCTTCCCCCTGAATTATTGCACCTCTAACTCCACACCATTTCCTTGTTGCTCCCCAAGGCATGTATTTTGCTTGCTCTTTTGGAATAACCCCTTCTATTGTCCCTCAGTTATTGGTAGAAAATCATGAATATTGTGTCCTAGTTGTGCTAATACCTAAGGTCTCAATACATCCTCCTGAAGATTTGATTCCCTTTTATCATAGCGCCCCGCGTGTCAAAAGGGAACCTGTAACTGCCATCACTCTGGCAGTCCTCTTGGGGTTGGGGGCCACCAGAGCCGGGACCGGCATTGCCTCTATAATCACAACAAATCAACAATTCCATACTCTTAGTTTGGCTATAGATAAGGACATTCAAAATCTGCAAGAAGGCCTTGATAACCTTAAAGAATCTGTTGTTTCACTTTCTGAGGTAGTTCTTCAAAATCGCTGCGGTCTTGACCTTCTATTTCTTAAAGAAGGCGGTCTGTGTGCTGCCCTTAAAGAAGAATGTTGTTTTTACAAAGATAAAACTGGGTTAGTCCAAAACAGTATTGAAAAAATAAAGAAAAATCTGGAGACCCGGCAAAAACAAAGAGAAAAGGACGAAGCCTGGTATAAAAGTTGGGCCTCTAAAACCCCCTGGCTGTCCACCCTACTTCCTACTATTCTCGGACCTCTAGCAGGGTTCCTCCTTTTACTGTCGATTGGCCCCTGGGCAGTGCAAAAACTAACTGCTTTTATTAAAGCACAGGTTAATCAACTAATTAAACCAGCTGTTGCCGTCCACTACCACCACTTGACAACTCAGGATGATGACGATGTGGAGCAAGATCCCCGGCACCCTAGAAATCTT
>NW_006442512.1:8657005-8672549 GCF_000325575.1 Pteropus alecto | reverse complement strand
TGCCCAGCCAGGTAGAAATCACCTCATCTGGTGGACGCCAATAAGCTTGTAACGAATACTCTCTGATCAGTCCCGCCCCTGCCCTCTCCACTTGAGTGTATAAATATAACTGCTCGAAAATAAAATTTTGAGGCTTGATCAGAACACTGTCTTGCCTCCATTCTTTTCTCCCGCCCATGTTTTCTTCAAGGTACGGTCCTCCTCGGGTTCTACGCAATAACTAGGTCCTGCAGGTCGGGACATATGTTGACTCTGAAAATGAGTGGTTAGTTTAAGAAAACTTAATGCACTATTTGTAGGATTGAGATTTGGAAGACTTTAAATAAAGAACTGAAATTTTAAAATGTAGTATAGAACTAGAATTTTAGCTTATTTAGTTTCTAAAATAAAAAACAAAAACCACCTATCTACCTGTGTGACCAGTGTAACTCTAATGCAGAGCAAGCACATACAGATTGCAAACTCTCTCGAGGGTCCTTTTAAAGCACCAATAGCTGAGTGTTGTTTTCTCTTTTCTGTTGGTTCTACTGGGACTCAGATTCAAGCAATATGAACTCTGCTGTCAACCTACGACCTTTCTGTGATGAAGAAAAGATTGGACTGTTGTCTCCAGAGTGTGAGACAATGTAAAAGCTAGTCTGGGGAAACCTATTGCAGTGACACCCAATTGTCCTAAGGCTGATAACTGAAGGTAATAGGTAATTCTAAAACCAATGTGCAGAAATTTACAAGGAAAACATAAGCAACAAGTTCAACAACAGAACTTTTAAGTTTCAAAGACATTGTAGTTGAAATATCACTAACACCTACCATTACTTTCATCCCTATTGTTTATTTTCTATAAACAAAGATTTTTTTTTTCCTCTACAAAACTTGGATTTTCTCTAGCAACTTTTCATTCAAGGTCATGTTAGCTGTATGAGTATGACTTTCCTACAAACAAAACTTTTGAGATATTCCCCCAGGCTCTCCCAAGTTAAGTGTTTGAATCAGAATTGCAATAGTTTTCTCTATAAATCACATACAAACCATTTCACTCTCACTTGAAAGTATCGTTTGCCATTAAAACTTTCTGGTAGTAATATGAAAATTATTTCCTTAGTAATCTATATTCTAAAAATTTGATTAAAATTTTTTAAAAAATATTTAGAACATTCAAAATTTTTGCCAGTAAGTAAATTTTATTCATAAGCATAAATCAGACCAGCATGGCGAAAGGAAGCAGAAGTCCTCAGGCGTGCAGAGCTCGCCACTTGTCCAGACGGCCACGACTGGGGACGTATTTGACTCCACAACCATCAGGGATGAGGCGCTTCTTAGCCACTTCATTTTCAAATTCATCAGCATTAAACTTGGTAAAACCCCACTTCTTAGAGATGTGGATCTTCTGGCGGCCTGGGAACTTGAACTTGGCCCTGCGTAAGGCTTCAATCACATGTTCCTTGTTCTGAAGCTTGGTGCGGATGGACATAATGACTTGACCAATGTGGACTCGGGCCACGGTACCCTGTGGCTTTCCAAAGGCACCTCGCATCCCTGTCTGCAGCCTGTCAGCGCCAGCACAGGATAACATCTTGTTGATGCGGATGACATGGAAGGGATGCAGCCTCACTCTGATGTGAAAGCCATCTTTACCACAACTTTTCACCATGTACTTATTGGCACAAATTCTGGCGGCCTCCAGGGCTTCGGAGGAGAGCTGCTCATATTCATCAGACACCATATGACCACAGAGTGGGAACTCATCCACTTTCGCCTTCTTTCGGCCCAGGTCAAAGATGCGGATTTTGGCATCAGGAACACCACGGCAGAAGCGAGACTTCGGGTATGGTTTGTTCTTACAGTACCGGTAACAGCGAGCAGGGCGGCGGCCCATGGCGACAGGAGACACCACGTACAAAGAGGACAGTGCGTCGAAGAGAAAGGGATACACTCTACCCAGGCGCACGCGCCTTATATACTTTGCCCATCTACCCGCACAAGAACCATAGAGTCCCAATGAGGACGTGAAGACCCTCTTTTACGACATCTCCATCGTAGATGCTAGAATGCCCTGTACCTGCTTGTGGGCAGAACTTTGCGCATGAGCAGTGTGGAGAGGCGACTTAGGGTGGTCAGGTAAGGATTTGGAGCCAGTTCCATCGAAAAGCCAGTTCCATCTTGCTGTCCATCATGAGTGTAGAACTTCTGTCCTAGGCTTTGTCTTAAGTGTAAAAGACGTATTTTTCTGGAAAAGTAAGGAAGGTCTCTTCAGCTAGTCATGTAGTTTGTGTCTCGTTTGTCTAAACATTCCATTTTCCAGAGCTCGTATCTCCCGTCAACATTTGTATATCGATTGCTGTTTCTCAAAGAGTATGTGGTCACCTTCCCTGGGTAAAGTGGTTTCTTGGCATGAGCTCTCTGACAAGGCTCAGGAAGATGTGAGAGTAGAGTGGTTACAGGGATAGAAGATGTCTGTTATAAATAGTGCTTAATAATTGCTTTAGAAAACTGCAACTTTGGTTTTATTTATTTGGCCATAAGGAATGATTTTATCAAAATGGCATCCACGAAATTGAAATACCAACTGAATTTTTTAATTTATGGCTATTTACATTTTCAACTGTTTTAGCTTTTGGAAACTGTAAAAGTAATTATGCTTTATTAATCTTTTATACTTTACTGAGAATGTGTTTAATAGTTTTTTTTCCTCTTCTGATATTAGATTTTGTAAAAGTATCAAGATTAGAGTGTGAGGAAGGAGGACAATGCACAAGAAATAGAATTTACAAGTAGTCTATACTCTCTACTTGGATTTTTCTACCTTTTTTGATTCCTTTGTGCTATTACAAATCCATGACATCATGAAACAAAATTCTTACAATGTGAATATATTCTGCCAATGCTTTCTCTTTAAACAGGGAAACAAGTTATTACAGAATAACTCCTGCCTTTGAAGTGAGTGCAGTTTTACATAATACCCATATGAAGGTAGAAATATTAAAAGTCCCAGTGTAGAGAATATTCCCACATTACATAGAAACTTTCTTGCTTTCTCTTTCTTCTTTCATTTCTGCTTTCCCATTTTTCTCAAATAATTCCTATGTACTATGTAGGCTTGAGTATGGAGATACAACAGCACATAATGTTATGTTACCCTCACTGAGCTTATATGTCTAGGAAGGGATTTAGATGCTACTCAAGTAATATGTCATCATTTTGCAAAGCACAAAACTTGCCAATAAGGGAAATCAAAGTGATCCCAGAGAGCTTGGGTGAGGCCATGATCTAGACTGAGGAATGAACAGGGAAGACTTTATTAGGAAGGAAATAGATTTCACATTGTGACTGTGGCACATGGAGCCTGGCATATGCAGAGGCCCCGAAGCAGGCAAGAACATGGACCATTTAAGGAGCTAAAAGCCAGTGTGATTATGGGTGAGGGAATGAGTGGCATAATGTGAGTCTAGTGTGTATGTGAAACTCTGGGTGGTTTGTGTATCACACAGGACCCATTTTACAAAGTTTGGGATCCTGATCTTTTATTTAAATCCACTGAAAACTTTTACACAGGTTTTATCACTCTCACGTGTAATATAGTTAAAGACTGGAAGGGGTCAAAAAATAAATGCAAGAAGGAAAGTTTTGCAACACTAAAGAAAAGAAATGAGGGTAATTGAACATGGTTTTAATATATTTTACTTTATAAACATGTTTGTATCTTTTTCTACTATTATATGCTTAGAATCTGTCATAGTTCTGGAGAGAAAAGTCTGCGAAGTCAAAGGAAGATATGCAGTCAGTATTCATGTACCATCATACACTCACCCTCACCTGTCTAGGCTATGCTTTGGGTTTTCAAAACTCTAGAAATCTCTGATCAGCAGATTTCGTGTCCCTATCAGGGCCTGCTTGCACAATCTTCTTCCCTTAATCCAAAGGATGACCAGTCATGGTTTGCCTGGGAATGTACCAGTTTTAGCATTGAAGTCCTGCATCCTCCAAAACCCCTCAGTCCCAGACAAAAATGGGAAGATTGGTCACCTTACCACACTTCTGCATAAGGCCCCTCATAGTTACAGGATAGAGTCAGAGCGTGGGAAGAGAAAGAAAGAGCCAGATGGTGATTCTCCACTTGTATCCCCTGCCCTAGCCTTACGGATATTAGAGAGGGGCCTGTGGAAAATTCATGAGCCGCACCATTCTATTTAAATATTAAAAGCATTCCCCTAAATCACTTCCAAAATTTTGAGTGTTTCCCTGTCTCCCAACTCTTGCCAGCCACAATGTGCATTATGCTAAGCAAACTTTGCAAAAAATAGAAAACTCATCCGCTTTCAAGTAAGCTGGAAATGTTGTCGAGAAGATAATACATGGGAATAATTTAGATTTTTTTTGTTTGCTAAATTTATTCCTTCGGTAAATGCAATAAAAGCTTAGCAAAAGGAGACACTATGTCATATAAAATAGAGATGGTTTAAAGAATGAGGAGGACATAAGTGAAGGTAAGGAATAAAGTAAGGGACATACATAAGACTGTTATGATCTACGAGAACTAGGACTGTATTTGGGTCACAGTTTTGTCCCCTGTTTTTGGCAAATTGTGTGACCCATAGCACAGTAAATTTTTGAATGAGTACACAGCACTACTGAGCTGCAGTGATGTGTTGGTGAATGTTTAACAACCTGCTCATTGGGGAGTCATGGGGCGGGAAGCCTTGATTTGTTGAGTTGTTGACTTCTGTGGTGTAAGTATTCCACCATCAATTTCAGCCACTAATGTGATATTAATGAATGTGAAGATGGGAAGAGATGCATGTAGTCAGCTCTTGTGAGCCAGTCTTAGCTGGTTCCAGCATGCTACCATTTGGCTGTGCATACCAAAGAAAAATAGAAAACATAAACTTGGCTAAAGCTAATACATAACCTGAAATAATAAAATAATAAATTTTCCAGGAGCCTTTAAAAAGCAGACAGATAAATATGGTTAGACCTGAAATTCAGCTTTGTGTTTTCCCTCTTCTGTTCCACAACCTCCATGTAAGAGGTCTGTATTATTCTGTGCTTATTGATTAGGTATGCATCAAGGCAGCCTTTAAGTACTTGGAATTAACACTGAACAGTGTTAGAAATACAGTTAAATTCCCAATATCCTCCGCCTCCATGCAAAGACTGGAAAAGAACAGTTCTGTATATCACTTCAATGCAACACTGTCTTTCCTTTGATAATCATATTTCGAAATTTCACAAATTGCTAAACCTGACTTTGTTCTCAAAGAAGAATATGCACTGGACATACACTCTGGTTTCCCTCTCCTGTGAAACTGTCTATATGTTGATCACTGAGGCGGTATACACCCTTCTCTTACTTGGTGTTTGACAATATACTGTGATTCAGAGATCATGGGGCGGGAAGCCTTGATTTGTAGAAATGTTGTAGAAACTCAGGCTCTCAATGAGGTGTGATATCTCCACTGATGATGAACACTCATTTTCATTAGAATTTCATAGTAACTTCACACTGAGAGCTTTAATCTCAATATATTTGAGAGCCTAGATGAGCAACTTGACTCTATTTTCCTTGAGTTGAATAGTGAATATAAAAGAGTCATGGTTATGGCTGACCTTTTCCTCAAAGTCAGTTAGTGTTGTCTATTGTCATGGCTAACGAATGGTCATGATGCCTGTCTTTCAGGCACCTGATTCATAATGGTCCCCTTATCTATTTGACAAATGCATATTTTCTAAATAGAAATATAGTCAGATGATTTTAATTTTTTAGTCCCAAGGGCCTAATATATTTTTTTTAACTGATATACATTTGCTTATTCTCCCTTTAGGAATCTGATTTTTTATTTTGGATATAGGGACTGAACATGTATACTATTTACCTTTGTGCTTCAATAGCGTAGAATAAGTTACCCTGAAATGACTGATTTTTTTTTTTACATTGTCCCAGAAAATTGGAAAAAATAGGTGAGAACTAAAATAGGAGAAGTAGCACATAATATGATCATCAGAATTTGATTTTAGTTTGTAAAATTTTACTTGTTTAGGTTTTATACTTGTACCAAATTTATAAGCCATTGATCAATTCTATATGGTAATTAATGTGTAGTTTCATAAATATTTAAGTAATGCTATAACAAAGATATGACTTATAATATATGACAAATAATAAACATGCTATAGTAAAGCATAATAATAAAAATGCTATACTAAAGATAGCTTGAATCAATATAAAGAATTTTCGTATATATTTAAAAATTCCTCTCTCTTAAAAGGGCTTATTCCAATCTGAAAATTTGAGAAATGATCTGGTGTTAGGGAGCTGTGTATGAAGCTCGTCCTCACTCCTACATATTGAGTGCATGCACTTTCTGTTCTGGCACTATACATAGTTATTACAATATTATTGACTATATTCCCTCTGTTGTATTCTACATGTCCATGACTGTTTTGTAACTACTAATTTGTACTTCTTCATCCCTTCACCTTTTTCACCCAGTCCCCCAAACCCCCTCTGCTCTGGCAATCAGCAGTTGTTCTCTGTATCTGTGAGCCTGTTTCTATTTAGTTTATTCATTTCTTTTGTTCCTTATATTCCCCATATAAGTGAAATCACATGGCATTTGTCTTTCTCTGTCTGATTTATTTCACTCAGGATCATATCCTCTAGGTCTACCCATGTTGCAAATGGTAAGATTTTATTATTTTATGGCTAAATAATATTCCATTGTATATATGTACTATGCTTCTTTATCCAGTCGTCTATTGACAGACATTTAGGTGACTTCTATATCTTGGCTATTGTGAATAACTGCAGAAAAAACAAGGGTGCATAAATCGTTATTAATTAGTGTATTGGTTTTCTTTGGATAAAAACTCAGAAGTGTGATTGCTGGGTCAAAGGTAGTTCTATTTTTAATTTTTTGAGGGAACTCCAGACTGTTTTCCATAGTGGCTGTATCAATTTGCAATCCTACCAGCAGTGCATGAGGGTTTTCCTTTCTCCACATCCTCACCAACACTTGTTTTTTGATTTATTGTTGATAGCCATTCTGACATGTGAGACGATACCTCGTTGTGGTTTTAATTTGCATTTCTCGGATGATTAGTGATGTTGAATGTCTTTTCATATGTCTATTGGCCATCTATATTTCTTATTTGGAGAACTACCTATTCAAGTCTTCTGTCCTTTTTAAAATTGGATTGTTTGTGTTTTGGGGGGAGTGTTGAATTATATACGTTCTTTACAGATTTTGGACATCAACCCCTTGTTAGATGTATCATAGGTATATATCTTCTCCCATTTACTAGATTGTTTTTTCATTTCGTTGATGATTTCCTTTGCTGTGCAAAAATGTTTTAGTTTGATGGTAGTCGCACTTGTTTATTTTTCTTTTGTTTGCCTTGTCTGAGGAGATATAGCAGGAAAAAAAAATACTAAGCAATATTGGATAGTTTATTGCCTAAGTTTTCTTCTAGAAATTTTATAATTTCAGGTATTATATTTAAACCTTTAATCCACTTTGAGTTTATTCTTCTGTGTGGTGTAAGAACGTGGTCCAGCTTTCATTTTTACCCATGTATCTGTCCAGTTTTCCCGACACCATTTATTGAAAAGATCGTCTTTTCTCTGATTGTATATTCTTGTCTCTTTTGTCATAGATTAAATGAACATATAGGCGTGGATGTATTTCTGGGCTCTCTCTCTATTATGTTCCATTAATCTATATATCTGTTTTCTTGCCAGTGCCATGCTGTTTTGATTACTATAGCCTTGTAGTATAGTTTAATATCAGGTAGTGTGATACCTCCAACTTCTTTTTTTTTCCAAGATTGCCGTGGCTATCTAGTTCTCTGAAAAAATGCCATTGGTATATTGATAGGGATTGCACTGAATCTGTAGATTGCTTTGGGTAGTATGGACATTTTAACGATGTTGATTCTTCCTACCCATAAGTGTGGTATATGCTTCTATTTATTTGTATCTTCTTCAGTTTCTTTTCCCAATGACTTAAAGTTTTCTGAGAACAGGTATTTTATCTTCTTGGTTAAACTGATTCCTAGGTTTTATTGTTTTTGATACAATTGTAAATAGGATTTTTTAAAAAATTTTTCTTTCTGATAGTCCATAATTGGTGTATAAAAATGCACTGACTTCTGAATATTAATTTTGTATCCTGCTATTTTATTGAATTTATTTATTAGTTTTAACAGTTTTTTTTGGTGGAATCTTTAAGGTTCTCTGTGTATAGTATCATGTCATCTGCAAATAATGAGTTTTACTTTTTTCTTTTTAATTTGGATACCTTTTATTTCTCTTTCTTGTCTGATTGCTGTTGCTAGAACTTACAATACAATGTTGAATAGAAGTGGTGAAAATGGGCATCCTTGTCTTATTCCTGATCTTAGGAAAATGCTTTTAGCTTTTTCCTGTTGTGTATGATGTTAATTGTGGATTTGTCATATGTGGACTTTATTATGTTGAGGTATGTTCCCTCCTACTTTGCTGAGTTTTTATGACAAATGGATGCTGGATTTTGTTGGAGGCATTTTCTGCATCTATTGATATAATCATGTGATTTTTATCTTTCAATTTGTTAATGTGGTGTATCACAATAATCGATTCATAGATATTGATTCAAACTTGCATCTCAGGAATAAATCCAACTTGATCATGGCATGTGATATTTTTAATATATTGCTGAATTTGGTTTGCTAATATCTTGTTGAGGATTTTGCATCAGTGTTCATCAGGGATATTGGCCTATAGTTATCTTTTTTGTAACGTCTTTGTCTGGTTTTGGAATCAGGGTAATGGTTGAATAGAAGTGGTGAAAATGGGCATCCTTGTCTTATTCCTGATCTTAGGAAAATGCTTTTAGCTTTTTCCTGTTGTGTATGATGTTAATTGTGGATTTGTCATATGTGGACTTTATTATGTTGAGGTATGTTCCCTCCTACTTTGCTGAGTTTTTATGACAAATGGATGCTGGATTTTGTTGGAGGCATTTTCTGCATCTATTGATATAATCATGTGATTTTTATCTTTCAATTTGTTAATGTGGTGTATCACAATAATCGATTCATAGATATTGATTCAAACTTGCATCTCAGGAATAAATCCAACTTGATCATGGCATGTGATATTTTTAATATATTGCTGAATTTGGTTTGCTAATATCTTGTTGAGGATTTTGCATCAGTGTTCATCAGGGATATTGGCCTATAGTTATCTTTTTTGTAACGTCTTTGTCTGGTTTTGGAATCAGGGTAATGGCAGCTTCATAAAAAGAGTTAGGGAGCCTTCCTTCCTCTTGAATTTTGTAATAGGTTGAGAAGAATAGGTGTTAATTCTTTGAATGTTTGGTAAAATGCAGCTATGAAGCAGGCCATACAGTCCAGGACTTTTGTTTATTGTAAGGTTTTTTTTTTTTTATTACTAATTCGGTTTCATTGATGGTAATCTGTTGGTTCAGATTCTCTATTTTTTCTTTACTCAGTCTTGGGAGATTGTGTTTCTAGGAATGTATTTATTTATTTTTCCAGATTGTCCAATTTATTGACATATAGTTGCTCGTAGTATTTTCTTAAAATCCTTTGTATTTCTATGGAGTCAGTTGTTACCTCTCTTGCATTTCCAATTTTATTTGGATCCTCTCCTTTTTTTTTTTTTTTTTTGATGAGTCTGGTTAAAGGTTTATTAATTTTGTTTTTCAAAGAACCAGCTCTTGGTTTCATTGATCTTTCATATTGTTTTCCTAGACTCTATTTCATTTATTTCCTCTCTGATTTTTATTATTTTTTTCACTACTCACTTTGGATTTTGTTTGCTGTTCTTTTTCTGCTTCTTTCAATTGTAAGGTTAGATTGTTTATTTGAGATTTTTCTTTCTTGAGGTTGGCCTGTGTTGCTATAAATTTCTCCCTTAGAACTGCTTTCACTGTTGGTGCTCCTATGTTGAGTGCATATATATTTATGAGGATCATATCCTTTTGTTGTATTCATCTCTTTAACATTTCTAATGCCCTTCTTTGTCTCTTATTATAGCCTTTGTTTTCAAGTCTATTTCATCTGATGTAAGTATTGCTACTCCAGCTTTTTTTAAATTTCCATTTGCATTAAATATCTTTTTCCATCCCTTTACTTTCAGTTTGTGTGTGTCATTTGATCTGAAATGGGTCTTTTGTAGACAGCATATGTATGGATCTTGTTTTCCTATCTATTCGGCTACCCTATGTCTTTTCATTGGAGTATTTAATCCATTTATATTTAAAGTGATTAATGATAGGTACATAGTTATTGCCATTTTATTTTTCATATTTATTTTTCCCCTTTTTACAGAAGTCATCTAATATTTATTGTAATACTAGCTTGTTTGTCATGAATTTCTTTAACTTTTTCCTGCCTGGGAAGCTCTTTATCTCACCTTCCATTTTGATAGTCTTGATGAGTAGAGTGATCTTGGTGGATGGTTCCTGTTTTTCATCACTTTGAATATTTCTGGCCAATATTTCTGGCCTGCAAAGTTTCTGTTGTGAAATCAGCTGACATTCTTATGGTATAAAAGTGGAAATTCTCCAGTTTCAGGGAGGTGGTATCTCCAGGTTCCAGCCCCCAGGGAGGTGATATCTCCAGGCACCAACCCCAGGAGAAGCACAACATTCCAAGGTGCAGATGATAAAACTGTCTATTAGGCCTTGTTTGATCTGAGAGTCCCCCAGATACATTTATCTTTGTAGAAAACTTTAATGGCTAACTTCTGCTTCTTGTAATCTGCTTATTCAAGGATGTAGTTGGAGGCTTTATAAGCTACCTCCTCTGGAAGCTCGGGGCTGATCTCCTCTAACCCTGCGTGGTAGAGAGTCAGTCGCCGGCCAGCTAATAAAGGCTCATAATTAATCTCAGTTGGCTCCGTGGGTCTTAGAATCGTTCGTGCCATAACAATGGGAGTACCCTTGTAAGTAACTAGCTTCCATTTTCCTACTACTTTTAGCATTCTCTCTTTGTATTTAACCTTTGTCATTTTAATAATGATGTTCATGATGTGGATCTGTTTGGGTTCCTCTTGTTTGAGACTCTTTGCTCTTCCTGGACTTGTATGTCTGTTTCCTTTGCCAGGTTAAGGATGTTTTTGTCATTATTTCATTTAGTTTTGTGTCTGGAGTTTGCTCCTATTGTTTCATTTGTGGCATGTTCCTTTGTTTTCTCATTTTAGTTGCCTTTCTGTGTTCATTTCTATATATTAGGAAGGTTTGTTACATCTCCCAGCCTTGGCCAGGTGGCTTCATGTATTAGGTTTCCTGTGTGGCCCAGTTGCACAGTCTTCTTGATCACCAGCACTGGGGGCTCTGGGTTTATTCCTTGTGTGAATTGTCTATGTTCTCCTATTGTAGCTAAACTTTGATTGCTGTTAGCACATCAGCAAATGGGCTGTGAGTATTGTATATGAGCTGCTGTTTAGGGGCTGACCCCTCTGAGTGGGATTTACCCCAGCAGGCGTGTGTACCTGTTGAGACAATTCTTTGGGTGTGTCACTTATGAGGCTAATCAGGTAGAATTTTGTTGCAGTCTGACACCAGCCTCCAGGTGTATTGGTCCTGTAGCCCTTTGGGAGGGTCTCCCGGGTAGGCCAAGGTCAGCCACTGCCTTTGATTGCTTGGGGCTACCTGGTAGGAGCTACAAAGTGATCCAATGATGATTGCTGCCTATGCTGGATCTGGAGGCAAGTGTGAGAAACCACCCTGCGAGCTCAGTCCACTTGCCCCACTGGACCTGGGGTGGCTTAGCAAAAGACCAGTAAACTTCAGTGCCCGTGGCTGTGTGTCAGTTGCCCATAAGGCTCTGCCGCTTTAAGAGCCCCTTTGGTTGGTACGCAAGTTGGGTAGGGAGGGGTAAAGTGAGCAGGTTTTACCAGGCCAATACAGATTCACATTTTGTGCCAATGCTGAATCGCTACCTCCTGTAAAAGTCTGAAATCATAGCAAAGCCTGCCAGTGTCTACCTCGGGCCTGCAGACAGCTAAGATCTGTTCAGGAAATACTATATCTTGGAGTAAAGCTGGTGGCCCACAACTGAAAGTCTCTCCCAGTATGCACAGGCCAGTGCGGGCTATGTGAGATGAGGGCTGTTCTTTACTTTCATCAAGTTCCTTTCATGTCACCCAGATGGCCAGACTCCCCACTGATTTTTACAGTCACATTTTGTGGGAACACCTTTTCTGGGGACTAGAACCCTGGGCAGGGGAGCCCCTGTGTGGGGATATGGCCCCTTGCTCCTTAAGGGGAGCTCTGCAACCATGCTCTCTCTCCTAGTGCTTAGCGGCCACCTGCAGGTGTGGGGCAAGCCTGTTTCACATCTCTGCCCCTCCTACCAGTCTCAATGTGGCCTTTTAAAAATGTCCTCAGATACATGTGTTATGCTCAGCTAGATTTTGGTGGTTCTCCAAGTTGATTTTTTTATAATTTGGTTGTTAATTTTAATGCAGTTGTGTAATAAATCATAACTCTGAGCATAGTTGCCTTCAGTGAGTTCTGTCAGTCATAGTGAATTATCGAACCTGATTTGGGGAATCTCCTAAACTTGAAGTTGGTGTCAGAAATGAGGCCAATCTGGGGGACTGTAATTTCTAACTTTGTAGTGGACTGAAACACTGTAATTTTTTCATCTGTCACCCCCACAGACCTAATAAACCATGTATAAATGGTAGGACACTGAACCAGAAGACAATGGAAATCTAGTTTAGAGTGCCTAGTAGAGTTAAAACGTATGCTAACAAGTAAAGACTGTCCTAAAATGTCATGTTTTTTTTTTGCATATTTGTTGAAGAATTAACAAATATGCATGACAAAAATATAAAGATACAGACTGTTAAGATTTGGGCATGTTTTCTTGCAATAATATTATATGTGCCTCTTTGTAAGTCAACTTTTTTCTTTGCTTGTACCTTTTCTGTAAGAATAAATGTTCTTCATACTAATTTAATAATAGCAAAATATATTTTATCATATACTGTTTTAGATCCATATAAGAGATAGATTTACTTCCTAGATATCTATTTCATTGTTCTCTTCATATATTTATGAGCCAGCACCATAGAGCTATACCAAAAGCATCTTCAACTTACTTAATGATTTAACTTGAGGTCAATATCCAGGATCTAATTGGTCATACATAAAGGCTTGTACTTCTGACAAAGTAATATTTTAGAGTGAGGCTTCTCTTCAGTCACTTAAGCAGCAAAATGTAGACTTGCTACAAATAGTACCACCAGTGACCAGCATTAAAAAAGTATATATATGTGTGTGTATATATATATACACACACATATATATACATACATGAATGAAATAGGCTCATGTCCTACCAATTTTTGGTAAAAGTGTTGATTTCAAAGAAATAAGAATTCTTAATTTTGTTTTGGGCAGTAAGGGGGTATGCACAGTAAGAGGGTATGCAAAATTCTGGCTAAGTCTGGAAGATGCCTTGTTTTTCTTTCTCCTTGAGATTGCACACAATATTATTGTTAAATAGTTCTAAAGACAATTTAATGGCATTCTGTAGCAGAACATATCTTAAAACTTTACTTACTTTGCCATCTTACTTGAAAACCACCTTATATTTTTTATGGAATGAGATAGATTAACTATTTTTGCATATATTTTAAAAATCTTGTAAATTCTTTTGAATGGATCATTTTAACATAATTATGTTACCAAGTTGTTTCTGGAAGTTTAGTAAGTTTTGAGGATCACTGTGTCGAAGTAGACCATATGCCACAACATATCTCATGTATGTAAGATAAGAGTAAAGCTAGTCTCAGGAATAACATGTATTTCTTTAATCTATAAACATATATTCTCATACACCACTTAACTTGAGTTCCCAAAATAATTTTTTTGGAAGTCAGACAGAAACAAGTTAACCTGATTCCCAAAATAAAAAAGTAATACTCAAAACATTAAGTGACTCACCCCAAAATAAAATTTGGTGAGTGGTAGATCTTTAAAAAACTGAGCTCATTTGTGAACTCTTCTTCCAAAAATTTTTCTCCTTCAAAATTTACCATTGGGGTGTCAGACTCAACATCTGAAAGTCTGGCTGGTTTTATGATGAATTATGTATCAGTTGTGGAGCACATCTTAGCATCTGTGGGATCTGAAATCAATACAGTTCTGAGGGTCCTCTTTAAGAAGGGAATGAAAATTATAAATACAAAATTAGATACAAAACAAATATTTATTTAGAATAAGAAAATAAAATGAATTGTAAATTTTAAATAGCTAATAAATAAAACAGCACATTTTAAAAATAGTATACTTTCATTAATTTTAAAGGTGGATACCTTTAAAATATATTTTCCTTATATTTTCTGGATACATATTCTTTTATCTCCTCTCAATTTGACCATTGTTTTCTAATACTTTTATGAAGAAGAGAAACTCAATTCAATCTTTCCTCCAGTAAGTGTTTAAATTTATATTGATAACATATAAAAGTTTCTGTTAGCCTCACAACTGAGTATCACTGATGCCATGTACATCTTTATGATTGCTGTCAAATTGAGAAAACATTTCCTCTTTTATACATGAACTGTAATATTTCAAACTTTTTCAGTATTTTTGGTTAATGACTACTCTCAAATATTAATGGACAATACTTGTGAATAAGTTTATAATTGACATCCTCCTTGTAATAGAGTGATGGGAGTGCTGGAAATTACTTACTCCACCAATGCTGTCTTGCTTCAGAGAAAGTGAATGAAAGTCAGGGTGCAAAAGAGACTACAAATTTTATTTAAAAATATGTGAACTCATTGCTAGAGCCTTGGAATGGGCCTGTTTAAGTGAAGGTCTCTGAATCTGAAGCTTTATTGATTTTACTGGAGGTTATTTCATTTCTGAGCAGGTGATATTCCTTTCTACTTCTTAATACCCTTTTTCATTTTTGCCTTTCTAAGTGGTTTTCCTCTCACATTTACTTTATGCATTTCCAGCGTCTTCAAAATCTAACAATATTTATACCATAGCTATCTTCAAATCCTTTTACTCACACTTAAAATATATAGTTTCCAACTTAAAATTTTTCTCAAGATTTCCTATAGCAAAGCCTTACAATTAAAAACAAAAATAAATGATAATGATGCAGTTTCAATCAACAAGTAATTCAGAAGAATATTTTAATGCATGAGACTATATAGTTACCTCTAAACCCATGGCTTATGTTTTAATTAGTTGAAGGAATAAAACTATTTTAAAAATGTTGACTTGTAATTTTAAAGAGAAATTTGGATACCTAACCAAACATCTTTTAACAGAATAGATTCCAGAGGGATGGATTATTTAATCATTAGAATAATATACTAGTAGAAGAGATATACAATTTTATTTACAATCTTGAAGTGATAAACACTTATTGAAACAGAGGATACAAAGAGCAGAAACTACAAAGGAAAAACTCATGACTTCACAAAACATTTAAACTTATTTAAGATTAAAATAAGTAAATGGGGGTATATGTATGTCTCTATATAGACACATACACACACATGCACATTATA
>NW_006442512.1:8594994-8656934 GCF_000325575.1 Pteropus alecto | reverse complement strand
GTGTTGGGCACAGATTCTGTAGAAAAAAATATTGATGGAATTGTTATCTATTGTTGCTTCATAAGCCACCTGAACTTTGGTGCCGTTAAATAATAAAAAACACTTATTTGCATTATCTGTCATTGTTCTGGGTGTTGACTAGTTTCATCAAGTTATTTTTCACTTGTTGTCTATTCATGACTTTGTAGTTGGTTGGTTGCTGGGACTAAAGTCATCCTGAAGGCTACCTCACTTCCATGTTTGATAGTTAAATGCTGATAACTATTAGGTAGGATTCCAACTGATGTTACCAGCCAGACCAATGACATGTGCCTGTCTGTGTGGCCTGGACTTTGTCACAGCTTGTAACTGGGTTCCTAGAGTACACTTCCTAACAGAGAAATCCAGATGGAAAAATCTATCACCTAGTTTCAGAAATCATGTAGCATCAGTTTTGTTGCATGTTTTTCATTAGAAGTGAGTCACTGATGCCACCTCATGTTCCAATGAGGAGGAATTAGACCCCTTTTCCTCCTTTATTATTTATGATAGGAGTGTCGAAATTGGTAGACGTGTATAAAACCGCTATAATCTTTCTTGCCACAATAATTTATGTTCCTCCCACATGCAAAACACACCCCTACTATGAACCCCTAAATATGCATCTATGATGGCATTAGGTTCAGATATTTAGGTTTTTATAATCTAAATTGAGTCTAAGCATAGATGAGTTTCCTTTCTCTCAGTCTGAAAATCCATGAACTAAGAGATAAGTAACCTGTCCCTCAAATATCCAAAATACAATAGTGGAACAGCCATAACAAAACTACCATTCATAAAGTATGAAAATGGAAGAACAGGTATCCACAGAAAATCTGACAATCATTCAGGCACATGTTGTCAGTTTCTTGATTATGGATCACTTCTGCTTCTCAAGAATAATTTTCTGCAAGTCTTGGCTATACACTCTGGGATCTTATTATCTGCCTTCTGAATATTTTTTAATTTTCCACCAAAATAGCTTGTAGCTGAGTAGTATTCTAAACATGCTCATGCCCTTTGAAGTTAAGGTATCCAAAGGCCTATTTTTTGTACCATCTCTGTCTCTTTTAGTCCAATGTTGTGGTGTTTTTGTTGATTCAATTTGCTTAAATACTTTGTAGGACTCTATGACTTGTATTGGTGTTCATGCCATTAGCAAAACCCCATTCCACCTCGCACTCCATGAAAGGCAAGGGGAGGGAAAACAACCAAATACATTTTTTTTTGATTTTCAAGGTATACTTTGAGAGGATTTTCAAGGTACACCCTTAAAATTCTTAGAGGGCATTTTGTCTTTTAAGAGAACCTGAGGCACTCTTTCTGAGGTCGTAACAAAGGATCTAACAGTCACACTCTCTTGGCTTTGACTGTAGACTATGTTTTCCTGAGAATGTCCTGGATTTGATCTTTGCCAGGAAGCTATTTCTGAATTTGAAAATTGTTTGCCATCTGGAGAATCTGGGAATGAGAAACAGTTTTATTTCAAAACCTCTGAATTTTGGCTCCTTTAAATCTAGCCATTTATTCATTAAACAATCTCTCTCTTTCTCATTTTATTATAGGCAAATAGAAGAAGCCAGGTGGCACTTTCAACACTTTGCCTGGAAATCCTTTTATCTAGATATTCAGTTCATTAACTACATTTTCTATTTTTCGTGTTACCACAGGCAACAATGTTGCTAAACTTTCTGCCAAGACATAACTGTTACCTCTGGAGTGATATGAAATGAAATCCAGCATCGCCCCAGTGGCATTGGGGAAGAGGACAGTGGTGTTGTGTGTTGTCCCTTGGCTCTTCCCTAGTGACGCAATGAAAAATTATGGGTGGGTGAGATTTAGAAAAAGTAAGATTTATTGAAAGTACATTTTAGAAGAAAATGGGCCATGCTAAGGAAAGCTGCAGCCCTGTGGAATGTGGAAGAGAAAGACAGAGTATGCTCCAAGGGAGGAGCGAGTTTTCACCAAGGAGAGCTGTAACAATGCAGAAATGGAAAGGTCTGTTTATATTTGGGCCATAATGGGAGATCCTAGATGACCCGTATGTGAGGTCACCTTGACTGATAGTTGGCTGCTATATAACCTTTTGCCTACTGTGCATGTGCTTACCCAGAATTCAGTCTGTTATAATTAGATTCATGAACTTCCAGGCATACACACAGTATTATAATGACAGTATAATGAGGCTTAAATTGTGAGCCAATTAGGGTAGTGCCTTCTGTACAGGTGTGAGTGGCTGGTTTAGCCAGCAGCTTTTATGGCCTTTGTGTTCTAGAATTTGAGATAATTTATAACCCTGAATGTGAGGTATTCTGAGAGGTTCTTTTTTTTTCTTTCTTTTTTTTTTTTAATTTTTATTTTTTAGGCTCTTGCTACTTGAACTGACGTAGAGCTAGCCCAGTGGAAAAAGCTCTATCACTAAGCTGTTTGTTGGAAGCAACCAATAACAGTTGTTTAAAATTGCAGCTGACCTAAATGCAACTACCCATTGTGAAAAACAAGAGGCTGGCCAAAGAACTTAAAAGAAAGAACTTGGGAATGCATTGTCCATAGGGAGCTTTGAAAAGGTCTAACATAATCCTGGGGGTCTAAAAGAACATACACACTGGGAATTCCTAAGAAGGCCCTAATCTCTTGCCTTTGGCTGGCCTTGAGGCCTTGTGCAAAGAGGAAGTAAAGCCAAAGACAGAGTTGTAAACTGCTAGAGCATTAAAGAAAAGCCTGAACGTATATATGGAGGCCCTCAACCAAGAGAGGAAAACATACTGGTTCAAAGCAATTAGGAACATTTTTTGTTCAATCATTAGCAGGCCACTGAGCTAAGTGAGCAGAGTTTTTAATGGGCATACACAACAAGAATTAAAGACTTAAGATTTGTCCCAAGAAAGCAAGATTAGTTAAATTCACTACAACATATACTATTGATAGACTGAAGGACAGAAAAACATTTGATTGTTCCAATAGACAAAGAAGAAAGTTTGACAAAATCTAACACTCTTTTATAATACAAACATAAAACAAACTAGGAATCAAAGGGGGACTAACTCAGTCTGATTACGGTGTCTGTGAAAACCTGTAGCTAACACCATACTTAATAGTGAAAGAATAAGTGATTTTTCCCTTAATGTCAGGAACAAGACAAGAATGTTTTCTCTCACACTTCTAAAGATTGTGGTGGAGATTCTAGCCAGAGTAATAGGCAAAAATAATTAAATTAAAACTAATAAAATGGCATACATATTGGAAGAAAAAAGTAAAACTATGTGTGCAGATGTCATCTTTTATAAAGAAAATCATGAGGAATTTGAAAAAAAAATAGAATAACTAATACATTAGTAAGGTTGTAATATATAAGATCAGTATATAAGACAATTTTTTCTTTAGCAGCAAATGCTCCAAAAATTAAGAAAAATATTCCATTAGCATTAAAAAGAATAAAATAGGAATACATTTAATAAAAAAGTTAAAGGCTGTACACTGAAAATTATAGAACATTGTTGAAAGAAATTAAAGATCTAAATAAACAGACACCCATGTTTATTGATTGAAGACTTAATTTTGTTAAGATAGCAGTAGTCCCCAAGTTAATCTAGAAATCCAGTGCCGTTGCTATCAAAATCAAAGCTGTTTTTTTTTTTTTGCACAAAATGTTAAGCTGATCCTAAAATTCATATAGATATGCATGAGATTCAGAATAGCTCTTATAGTCTTGAAAAATATAAAGTTGTAGGACTCACATCCTGATTTCATAACTTATTATAAAGCTACAGTAATCTAGATAAAGTGGCAATGGCATAAAGATAAACATATAGACCAATGGGATATAACTGAGAAACCCAAAACAATCCTTTATTTTTGTGGGCAGCTGATTTTTGACAAAAATATCAAGAAAATTTAATGGGGAAAAGAACAGTCTTTTCAACAGATGGTTCTGGGACCAGAGTTGGATCTTAACCTCAAACCACATAAAAAAATTAAGTTGGAATGGATTATAGACCTGAATGTAAGAACTAAAAATATAGGACACCTAGAAGAAAACATAGGAGCAAAATTTCAGGGTTTCTTTTATATAGTACCAAAAGCACAAGTGATAAAAGAAAACCTAGATAAATTGGAATTCATCAATTTAGAAAATATTGTGCTTCAAAAGACATCTTCAAAAAGTGAAAAGACAACATAGAATGGGAGAAAATGTTTCTTACATATGTATCTATCCACACTGATCAGCATATTCTGACTAATTTTATCTATCAATTTAACTATAATATGCCTTCATTTTTTAAAAATGACCTGAACTAAATAGTAGCATATATTGAAATGTGTCAAAATGTACATTGGAATAATTCAAACAATTGCTTTTATGTAGGTTGAAACAATTTACAAGATGTACAGAATCCTTATTAATACCATATCACAGTAGAAACTGGCCTAGATATTTTGCCTCTTTTTTTTTGTTGTTTTAATATATTTAATACAAATAACATTTAATAAAAGAAATAGTATTTTGAAGAACTCACTATGATGCATATTTTGTTGAGGCTCACTTCTTCATACAAGTAAATGTTAATGTCTTTGTTTTCTTTGAGTACTTTTAAAATAATAAAATTTAGATAGGATTAAATCTAAGAATAATATTTTAGAGAAGTACAAAATATTAAGGAAATAAGTTATCAATGACCGATTTAGGATAGTGTGCAATAATACTCAAGCATAGATGTTGCAGCATTTAGCTTTTATACAAATTATTTCCATTACTGACAATCAATTTACATAATTAAGTTATTATAAAACAATTGTCTTCAGATGAACAGCATAAATATTTAGAGTTAAAAATTTATAGGGACATAAATATTATAGCATGTTAATTTTTAGTTGTCATTGATCCTGTGTTATAGTCCTAACTCATCTGTACTGCGTGATAGTTATAGTTTCATTCTCTTGGAAAATGGCCTATAGAAAGGATTTTACTGTCTGGAACATCAATATTCACACAATCTCTCCTAATTATAATAGTGGCTGTATCTCATTCAGTCAGTGGCACAGTGAATCAGGCACTATCTCTTAAGTACAGCTGCATGGATCTGTCAGCCCCACACTTGTTAACTCACAGTGTTCTGAATGGTATTTCTTTATTTCTTAAAGTCTCCAGTTTTAATTACGATTTTAACTAAGGTAGAACTTAGGTTGTGAATTGCACTTTTTACCTGCTTTAGTTATTCAACAGGCAGAATAACTTTTAATTTTTTTGAAAGAGTAAAGGGCCAAGGCTACTAAATACTGTTGCTATGTTGTCAGAACAGAATTATTTTCATAACATCTCTGTTTGCAAATACATTTTTTATTTCAATTGACTCTATCCGTATCAAATTAAAATCTGTAAGTTTTTTATGTAGAATTAAAATGATCCAGTCAATTAATCAACAAAGACCTATTGAGTGCCAAATGCTCAAATATATTATTTGCCTCTATGCCAGATGCATAGGAGAGCATAATGAAAATAGATGAGAAATCTAATTTGGTAGATAAGATGTATGCAAATGAAAAGATAACTAAAAACTCAAAAACCTCTATAATAATTACAATATAGTTGGTACAATAATTGTGTGTATAATTAGAGCTATAAAATTTGAATTTAATAGTTCTTTAGTTGAGGAAAAATGTCTTATGGAAGAGTTTCCCATCATGAATCCAAATGTAGCCCTTTACTTATTTAAAGATAATACTTCTGAGTGGTATCTAACAGGAAACTTGTTTTTTATTCTTCTGTATTTCCAGAGTCTCCGTGTTTTCTTTCTCTGTGCTTTCCAGTACACTACAATCTGCTGAAATGAATGAGATCTTCTTTACAATAGAAGTGCTTAGATAAAAGTCTTTATATTAATCACCAGTGAGGCACAAAAATTAGATTCTCAAAATATTTAATGATGAATAATTGTTCAGGCACACCATATATTCACTTTCATCCATTTGGATCCTGGAACCTCAGGTTGGAGATATTTAACAAGGCTAAGCTCTAATAGGAAGAAGAGTGAAAGTCAGCTTTTCTTGTAGTTTATTTGTTCCCAGAGATCAAATATATGCCTTTTATGAGTCCTTTCTATAGTCTCTAGAATTACTTTAGCTATATAAATATTGCCTTCTTCGTTTGAAGGTGTCGAAGGTCTGCAGTCCATGCTTATAATACACATATTTTTATACTTCACATCACCTCTGGATGAAAGATTGCAAACTACTTTGATTTGTTGCCCTTAGTCCTGCCTAACATATCTAATGCCTTCAAGAAGTTTGTCATTATGCTCAACTCCAATCTTTCTGAGGAGGAATGGATTGGATAAATATCACACTAAATTATTATTGTTTGTTATTTTGTCACACTGGTATGTTATTAACATATGGTGATTTTTATTATTAATAACTACTAAATATATTCTATGCACTATAATCAGGTATGGAAGGAGTAATTCCTGTTTAGTTTGAGTCTAACAAGATTCATTTAGGCTCATGTCATTCAGATTAGGTGAAAGTGGTGTGGGAGAGGAAAAATAATTTTTCTTCTACCCTTCTAAGTTCTTCTGGCTGGTCTAATATGGTCTAATAATCAAATTGACATTAAACAGATTAATAGGAGAAAATGACCAAATTTATTATATATATACATATAGAGGTTTCCTTAAGAATATAGGACAGGACAAATCTGGGCAGTTAAGGTTTATATGCCACCTTGAGCCACGGAAAAGTGTGCGTTTGGGAGTGTGGTTTGAGACTTCAAAGGGCAGGAAGACAATTCACCTGGAGATGAAAAAGAAAATGTTTTTGGGCCATCTTTAGCAATGGAACACAGAGAGGACTTCTATCAAAGGGGGTTCCTCTCTGTCCCACCTAGTTCATATTATAGTTATCTATGGTGATAATCTCCCTTCCTGGAGCAGGACCACTGTCTATATTATTTTAGGCAGTTAGGAGGAAGGTCAAAGATTTTTCCCAAGTCTTTCGTTTCTTAAAAATAACCAGCTTAAAATAATGGACATCCCCAAAAGGCATATTTTGGGGTGGTAAACTCTGCTCCCCCTCAGAGAACAAGGTTACCTTGACTTAGTGCCGTACAACTAAGAAATAGCAGAATTAAATCAGGAAAATTTTAACTTTGTTAGTGGGATAAATTTTACTGACTATGAAATTTCAGTTGGGCATTTGAGAAATAGAGGAGCACAGGGCTTGCAACAGGCAAGTGACCAAAAATAAAAACATATTCAAGTCAAGATGTGGGGCCAAACCTGCAGGCAGGTTCTAACGTAAGTGGTGAGGAAGTAGTCAAAATAAGACACAGTACAGAGTAAAAGAGACTTTAATCAAAACAAATAAGAACTCTGTGTAAGACCAACAAAAATAATCTGGACTGAGAACTTGTTTAAGAGCTGTGATATTGTATGGGTCAAAATATAATATTCGATTTTTAATACAGTTCTTAAAAATTGTTTTTAATTAGTATATTTTCCATTTAAATTAAGTACAAATATAGGCAACATTTACTTGTATGAGGTTGCTCTTGACATGGAGTCATTAGTGTCTGGGAGGCACACAGGAGTACTTCTGGGCTAGGAATATTCTACTTATTGGATCTGGGCGCACTTACAGGGGTGTGCTCAGTTGGTGACAAATCATGTTTCCTTTTACCAGGTGTGCACATATTTTGCAAACATTATACTTTAAAAATAAGTTTGTTTGTTTGTTTGTTTGTTTTTAATAATAGGTCAGGAGATTTAAAAGGAAAGTTACTCCTTCAGTGCATCTGCCTTAGCGAATAGTTTTGTAGGTAGTTTTCAGGCCCTGGGAGATGAGCCAGTGCAGCAGAACGGTTTCTGTACTGGTCGACTAGCTTACAGTGAGCCTCTCAGTTCTCCTCCCCTGCTTCTGTGCTTCATTCTATGTTACCTATGTCAGCGTTAAACACTAGTGTGGAGAAAGCTTCGTCATTGTGTATTGAGAGTGAGGTGGATAAATAAAATACAATAATGACTTTGGTGCTCTTTCACTCATGGTACCAAAGCAGGATAATCTCAAATACTGAATCGTTTTACTCAAAGTAGATCTGGCTAGCAGTATATATTTGTAACCCCAGATTAACCAGAAAGTGACTGTATTTTGCTTCTAGGTTGTTGTTGTTTTTATTCATGGACACCCTGAGTGGTCAAGCTCAGTCTTTGTAGCTGCATTCTTTAACCAGGATCTAAACTTTGTTAGTGCTCCCTCCATTTGTCCTCTCCCGCCCCCAGCTCTTGTCCTTTAGATTACAGCGACATTCTCATTGACCCTGTCTTCCTAGTACTATTATATTAAGAGCGAGGTACTTATTTTCCATTGAATTATTCATTCAGGTCAGATGAGATGTCACAGTGTGATGATTCATTTTATGTGTCAACTTGACTGGATCACAGAGTGCCAAGATATCTGGTCGAACATTATTCTGGGTGTGTCTGTTAGGGTGTTTTTGGATGACATTAACATTTGAATTGATAGACTCGGTAAAGCAGATACCCTCCTTACTGTGAGTGAACCTCATCCAATCCATCGATAACCTAAATACATACACACACACACACACACACACACACACACACACACATACACACACACACACATACACACACACAAGGCTGACCCTCCCAAGAATAGGGAAAAAAAAAAAAAAAGAAGGAACTCTTTCTCCCTGATTGCTTGACCTGGAAAATCATCTTTGGGGTCTCAAGTTTACCAGCTTTTGGACTGGAACCTTACTTACATCATTGATTGTCTTGGTTCTCAGGCTTTTGGCCATCCTGGATCCACAACCTGCTAACTGCAGATCTTGGGACTTCTTGGCCTCTATGATCATATAAGCCAATTTCTTATAATGTGTGTGTATGGTATAAAGAAACAAATTTGTGGTAGCTAAAATAAAAATCAAAATGTTATTGTGGCCAGATTACATTAACCAATACTGATTATTTCTTATCTATGATACTTTTCTATTTAAAACACAATTTCGTTTAACAAAGAGAATAAAACAATATATTTAATAGAGGAAAAATTCTCCATACACAGGTTGGCACTTGTGTCCAATTTATATATTTTATATCAGCCAAACTTAGATAATCACAAACAGAATTTCAAGAAAAAATATTTTTCTCCAATGGACATACTGGAGAAGGAAGAAGAACTTGGTGTTTCTGGCACACAGCAGACGGGTGTTAGGTTATCCCTATTAAAAGAAGGTGGAGTGACAAGTGGTGACATAGTTGAGAAAGTTTCCTTTTTAGTTAGAATCAAGAGCAGAGTCATGAAATGACTCAGCAGGTTATTTAGACTCACTACCAGAGGAAGAGAGACTTTTTCTTAGTGCTGATAGTTATCTGTTTGTGATAAAGTTCAGTACCTGCCACCCTGGAGTGGACAGTATTCTGTCATTTGGCTGTTTTCGAGTGAGAATGGCTTCAAAGAATTCTTATTGAGGAGAAAGAGAAGTCAATTTAAAATTTTTACTCACACTGGAAAGGCTTCAGATACTGAACCTAGAGAACTAAGAAGAAAAAAAATGAAAAGATAGGAAGGTCACCTATTTCAGCTAAGTTATATATAATAGGAGTATACCCTGACTTGAATTTAGAGCTTATTTTGTACAGAAAATGTTTTCACTGACTAAAGTGGATATAGATATATAGATATTAAAACATATCTCCAGCTACACATGATGTTGCAATGTTTCTCCTTAATTCAGAGGCTTTCTTCTTAAAAATGATAAGAAAATGGATTTCCTTTAAAAACTATATCTAGTTCTATATCTACAGTTGGTCTGTCTGTCTGTCTATAAATATATCAGTATGTCTATGTATTTATATCTATCTATATGTATAGTGGTACATTACCTTACTAGATTGTAAAAGTTTTAAACTATGAATTAACTCATCAATGCTTTAAGCTGACTTTATG
This sequence comes from Pteropus alecto, assembly GCF_000325575.1. Lineage (NCBI taxonomy): Eukaryota > Metazoa > Chordata > Mammalia > Chiroptera > Pteropodidae > Pteropus > Pteropus alecto. Next base: position 8,646,950 of record NW_006442512.1, on the reverse strand, counting down.
GTTATAGTATTTAACCCAGCTACAACAGACAGAGAAGAGCCACAAATAGAACCTAATCTGTCTCTAAGAGTACCTAACCAAGTCTACTTAATTTTAGTGATATTAAATGTCACACCAGTTTAATAGAATTTATGACTTTTTAAATAAATAGTAACCAAATATTTTGACAGAAAAGTTCCTCATTTTCAGGATATTTTGGTTCTGCAACTCAAATTAATAGTTCCTGGGGAGTACAGCATAATTATTGAAATATGCCCAGCTAAACATAGTGTTACAATGTTATTCTTAAATTCAGAGGCATTCTACCTAGAAATGCTAAGAAAACATTATCTTTAAAATACCTGAATGTTCTTAAAGCTTAGGATTGTGTTAGAGTTTAAATATTTTTAAGCAGATAACTATTGTTTGGATGCTATTTACAGACATCACAGTGAAACAGTAGCATGTTATTTACACTAGCAGATTAGAAATGTTTCGGCATTGTACTCATGAATAAAATCTTAAAATATTGTTCAGTGGCTAACAAAACATTCTGCATTGAGTTTTAAATTCATACAATTAAAAAAAGTGTTCTTGTTTAAAAAGCATATGACTTTAAAAAACAAATGTGTTTTGGGATCATTTATCTGAGGATGACGTCTAAGCTTTATCTATAGAGCCAGTTTCAGCAACATGGGGAAGCTTGGACACCTTGAATTAAGAGTTTTAAAAGAACTTCTGTATTCAGCAAGAGATCAGCTGTCCAGACCAATCACTAATGTTTGCTTTGGAAAAGTCCATTTAGAGAAAGCATGGTAGCACTTTTTAAAATTACAGATGAAGATATTGAGTAAGAACTATGACATTAAATCCTTAGAATTTTATAAGACTCCATCAATGAAGATACCAGTGTTCATTCAGCATTTGTACCAGAGGCAAACCTAACATCCTGATAGATAAGGTAGTAAAGGAATAAATAAGCAATTACATTTCATCATGGGAATAGTACAGATTTAAAAGAAAAAAGAATGCAAAGCTTAGAAAGATTGACAAAACTCAGCAATGGAAAAGATTAGGGAAACAGGTATTTAATTGTTCTATTGATGGGTGTATGAAATGTGATAACTTTTAGGATGGATAATCAGGAAATACTAGCCAAAGTTTATAATGTGCAAACTCTTACTCCACTGTTCTATTTTAAGATTTTATTCTAAAGAAATAATAAGTTGGTGTACTGTTAATTAAATAGATATGTATGGAAAATTGAAATATCTTACAGTAGGAAATAAGAAATAAATAGTATAGTAACATCCTGTTATAAAGCTGTTATATGGATAAGGATGTTAAAATTATGTTAAGAAGAATAAGGCTTCACTGACATGAACACTACTAGGTTATAAAATAAATAAGAAATGTGAGAAAAATTTGGATTTTTCTATAGGTATAGTGGATGCCCCCCTGCCTCCTATTCCCTGGACACTGTCCTGTTGATTTCTCCAAGAGCCTAAGGACTTTCTCTGGGCTTGGGAATATGCACAGCAAGCCTGAAGTTCCAGAGTGTTCATGCCCTTGAAGCAGCTTATAGCCACGAATGGGTAGGAGTTACTGCCTGGCCCTCATTCATTGGGTGGGACAACCTCAGGTCATGTTTAAAACAGTTTTCCTGGTGTTCTTAGCAGGACTGAGACTCAATCTTCCAGAGAAATAACTTACCCATTAATGCCCCGCAATGGGCTTTCCTCCCATCTGTATGTCACATCTCTGTGGGTGGTCCTGGGTTTATCTCCTAAATAAAGTGATTTTATTTCATTTCAATTTTACTCATGATCTGCTTATAGGAGAACCTAAAACAATACTTTTGTGTGTGTTTTATGGCTCTGTGTGTGTGTGTGTGTGTGTGTGTGTGTGTGTGTGTGTGTGATATAAGGCAATAGGAATATACAAGGTTTCTCTGCAATAGGAATAGAAGTGATATTTTTACTCTTCTGTACAGTATGATTTATTTTCGAAGACAGCATGTTTTTTGTGGAAGGAAGATCTGTGGATTGGAAAGACAGTGCACTGGGCCTGCTGAGCCCAAGGCTGAGGAAAGATATACTTCACGATCGGTGTACTGCCTTCCTCTCTAGTAGGATTGCCCATTCTTTTCTGGAATTTGTCAGGATACAGGCTAAAGGTGAATCCCTCAGTGGGCCTCTGCAATGAGGAACTGCAAAACAAGCAAAAAAAATGAAGGAAATGAGATGAATTTGTAACAAAAGGAAGAGAAACTCAAGCTTCCTGGCTTTCCTATAACATCAATTTGGCCCACAATAAGAATAATTTGCTCATTTCTTTTCTTGCTAGAAGACCCTTTCTGTCATTTTGACTGCTGCTTTTCATGATTGCTCTTAAAAAGGACCAACCTGTTCAAAATAACTGAAGTCTATTAAAATAATGTAAAAGAATATGCATATCTATGTCTTCATACCATGGTGAAGACATATTCATTAGTACAGCATAAGTTCACATGAAGGAATGTCAACATTGAATATATATTTTGAATAGAACACATGATAAGGAATAAATTATGTAGACAACCTCCATTTAAAAAAATTGATAGTGATTTATTATCATATCCTTATACATATTATTTGTTTTAATAATTTTCTACTTACTCCTTAATTATTAAAGGTAGTTTTTGTTATAAAAATTAGGTATCTTTCTCAAAATTTGATTTCTATTCATTAAATTAATGGACTAAAAGATAAATAAAACATCATACATTTCAAATGTGTTATTCATTAATGTCATGGATTGGTAATTTTATCTTATTAAGCATTAATGGTGCTGTTCATTCCATTTAATTCTAAATTGAACAAAATCTGGTAGAATTTTTCATTAGCTAAAATTGTGCATAATCCTACTATTTATCTCGTGCTACTCTAAAACTAGGAAATAGAAAAACACAGGTTAGTGGTGAGGCATACTTTCAAATGCATTAAACCTATACATCGTAAACACATTAGGTCAACTAGTTATATTTTTTTGTTAAAAAATATAACAATAAATGTTTTGGTATTTTGATTATAAACAGAAAAAAGTAACTACTGGATAAAATGTTATCACTTTTATCATGGCAATACTTGCACTATGCCTTTTAATAAAGCCAAACTTAAAGTTTTATCTGTATCACTACTGAATAATTCTGTGGGACAAAATTGTGTTTAAGAAACATGAGTTATAACATATTGTTTTAGATTCTCCATTATGTGTAGATTCACATTATTTGCTGAAACTTTGAATCATAGTCCCAAAAATTTAGTCTAAACTTTAACACCAAACGTAAATTGACATTAGTCACAAACTCAATTGAACGTGTTCCAATAAAGTGAAAAATAGAGCTCATGAATTGCTTTAGGCACAATAGAAATTAAGCAGGGCTTATTATTAAGAATAAATTATTACAGCATAAGCAGGATTTTATGTACTGGTTTATATGTGAAATGTGGTCTGGTGTTTCACTAATGGAATTGGCAGAAAGCTTGAAGCAAATATATTAAAATATATACTAGAGAGCATTTCCTAGAGGGCATTTTTATACAAAGTTTTTCAAGCTAGTATTTGACAAAACTTTATTTCATTTTAGCAGAACTCAAAGATGGAAATGTTTAGGGCAAGGTAAAAAATATGCTATTAAATTGATCTAACCAATGTCAGTTTTTTCAACATGTACAGATGGAAATATTCTTAATATAAGCCTATAAAGCATAAAGATAAAGATTAGCTTGGGGAAATATTAACTACCAGTCAAGTCTGTGTATTAAAATATGTGTTGTAGAACAATTTGTAGAGTGATTTGGCAAGGTCTACTTACCTATGTTTTGAACTAAGATATGTATTAAATTAAAAGGTAAATATTAAATTAAAATTTCTTATTTGGTGCAAAAAATTTCTTTCATACAAAAATTCTCAAGTCTAAGAGAATAAACTGATTTTTGGTGTGTTTTGCACATATTGATAATATTTTAACAGTGTATAGCTTTTTCCCTTTTGATCATTTTATTATACTGATATGTCTCAATTCTAATTTTGAAAGAGAAAAATTTTAAACATATCCACTGTCTCATAAATAAACCTTTAATTATTTGTGTATCCAAGTATGACTATAATGGGAAAAAAGTAACCAACTATTTATTGTTTGTTTTTCATTTTGATGGTTGTTTTAATTGCTTACTATTTGTCAGATATTTTGCTAAGCATTTAACGTGCATTAACTCAGGCAGTTGTCAAAATAATCCTGCTAAATAAATTGATTTATTGTTTCCATTTAACAGAGGAGATCATTGATGCTAAGTGCTTATCTGAGTTCATATATTTTTTAAGTGGCAAAGTTGGGATTTGAATAGGTTTAATTTAGAACCTGGGCTCAGATTATTTAGTGTAACCAAGAAGTTCTCCTATTGCCTCTTTGTTAAAATCATGCTACTTGCTTTATTCTTATGTCCATGACTCTTTACAAGAATTTAACATTTTATAATGATTTTTAAATTTCTAATATACACTGATTTTTCTATATCCTTTGGAAGGATGTGTTACAAAAACACCTTCTGAAAGCTACTGATAATGTACATCTTAATCTTATACTCGTGCTCCCTTAAATTTCTTAGACCAGAAAAGACTATGTTTTTTAGAATAAGGTTCTAATATGTATAGACAGGGATAGGGCCCATCACCGCAGAGTGGTAAAAAACATCTGTGCTGCAATTAGACTGACATCATACCCTTGTTCTGCTATTTATTGACCATATGCCACTGGGAAATAACTCTCTGCTTTTTGCCTCTGATTCCTTATTTGTAAAATGAGCAAACCAGCAATACTTTGTGAGGTTGTGGTCATGATTAATATATACAAATGTTTGGAATGGTGACTAGTAATTTTAGATATTATAATTAAAGTAATGCTAGGTGATAAAATATATAAGGCGCTCATGTCTTTCCCCTCTACAACTGGTTCCTATTCCTCTTTATTTCTTACTTTATTTGCTCTTTCTTATGAATCTTGACGACATATTTTGGGGGAAAAGATATTTTACTTTTTCATTGAATTAAACATACAGACTTTCTTGATTTAAAAAAGAAAAACAAACTGATATTTTGTAGCAAGTTTATATTATTTCTGTTCTTTTACCCCAGTGTGCAAAGTATAAATTCAGTTACTTCCTAATCAATCACTACAAGTATGTGGGTTTGGCATTGCATACTGGTTGGTTAATAGCTCTAATGATGTTCTCAGCAGTAGGATGGCTTTTTTAGCACAAATTTCAATCTTCACTAATATTCCTGTGCAACATTCTCTTTTATCATTTTGTCATTTTCCTGATGGATTTCCATACTCTGAGATATTTGTAAAATCTATCAACTGTCAATTTTAGGATTATATTTTTGTTACAAAATGTAAGCTTTTAATATTTCATTTTCAATACCCTAGTTTCTCTTCAGCTTGCGTAAATCTTTTGCTTTTTAATGTTTCATTTCCAGCTTACAAATGATCACTTCTTCCCTTTTTATGAGAATCATTTTCTTCTCATTATGAAACAGCTTATAAAATCCAATTCATCCTAAATTTCTTCTTCCACAAAGGTAGACAATAAGAATATCTCTTGGCTATTTTCAAGTAAATCTATGCTCTTCTAGGTTTCATATTCATCTATTATTCTAGTAAATTAGTAAAAAATAAAATCAAGTTTGAAACTTAATGGAAAAGCCTTTAAAAGTTCTTAGAATCAGATTAAGAGAATACATCTCTAGATAATTTCTAACTATTACATTTCTTCCTATATTGTCTTATTATAAACATCTAACTTCTTCTGGAATTAATTTTTTAGCAATTTAAATAATTAAAAGAAGATATGAGAATTTCTTTGATTTAGATCCATTTTTAATGATCCACTTGGTAGTTTCTGATCAAATATACTCACATGTCACGGCCCAGGACATGCTGCCCCAAGATAATCAAAGTAGCACATTGATTATTTTGAACTAGAATCACCTGAGAAAGAGCAAGTGGCAGATTTCTGCTTCTCTTCTGTCTCCTTAAAAGCAGTAAGTAAATCTCTGATAGGTGCCCGCTCCACTCCTGAAGGACTGAGAGACAACCCTATCACAAGACATAAAATCCAGAGTGAAAAAGAATGTATAATGAAACCTTGAATACCTTTACTACTAATTTACTACCCAAACCCAAACTTGGTTTAGATTCCTCACTAACAAATATACAAACCACTTAGATTCCTTTCTAATGAGCATTAACTTGTTTTGTCAACTTCTAACAAATTTATTGTTTCTTCATCTAAAAAGTATAAAAACCTACCTAGTCTCAACTTCTTTGAGCCTCAATTTATTCTGAGCATCATATTGTGATTCTCCCATGTGCACATATTAAAATTTTTTTCCTACGATTAATCTAGTCTTGTGTCACTTTTATTATTTTACACTAGTCCAGCCAGAAGAACTAAAGAGGATAGCATGAGGGAACTCTCTCCCCATCCCCAACACACATAAACTTATTGTATGTCCCATTAAAATTTGATGTTTCCAAGGAACATGATTTTTCTCTATCAGAGCTAATGCTATGTTCTTAGGTAAATAAAACTGACTGTTGAGAAAAGAGCAAAGCAAAAATGTCCTGGACCCTGCTCAAAATTATTTTCTGAAACCTATTATAGAGCACAAGTAAGTTAGAGAAGGTAATAGGTCACAAGCAAAAAATAAGATAATTACAGCCCATATATGTAGAAAAAGCACGAAAACTTTAACATTTTTATTCAATGTAGGTCTATCTAATCTAATTTGGTCTTAATATTAGGGCTAATAGCCTTTGAAAACCTGATGATAGCTATGGACTCTCCTCAGAAAAAATGCTCATCCTGAATCTATCCAAATAACTAAAGGTTAAGAACAATCTTAGGTTTGTCAACGCATCAAGTAACAGTAAATTTTACTCCCACTAACTTTAGCAGTGCATGTTTATAACCATTCTTCAGACAAACCAATTTTCTTAGTCTGTTGCTATTCTAATTTTTTTTTTTCATTTCCATATCCCAATAACCAACAACAATCTCCTCTTGGTCTAATATTCTCATTCCTATCAACTTGTTGTAGAGGACCTAAGTACCTTGATCCCTCTACATTCTTGCATTTAACCCTTTTTTTGAGCAAACTCCCTTCTCTAGAGTCCAATACTGTGAACCACGTAAATACTCCCCCCACTAGCTCTGTTCTTATTTCCTGATTTCTTCTTATCTACTCTGAAAACAATTAACTTTAAATTTATCTCAGGATTTATCTGGATCTCTTCTACTCTGGGCTGGGTAGTGTCAGGGCTGAGCAGATCATGTTGGCTCTGCCAAGTGTCAGCAGTATTGCTGACCGAGAAAGGAAGGTTCGGTGGTGAGACGCCCAGTTGGAAGAATGTACAAGAGGCAGGCATGAGGATGAAATGGCAGGCACCAACTTTATTGTGCATGCGGAGAGCACTTCTGCTGGGTAGTGCAGTTCTATTGCACAGGACACACAGTTTTACATGCACTTCTTCTGCTCTCTTTTCTTGTGCTCCCCTTCTGCTTTCCTTTTCTGCTTTCTAGGGGACCGCATGGCTCTTCACATAGCAGAGTACAAAAGTGGCATTCGGCCATACATGTGTGATACAATAAGCTGAAGTATGTTTACATATGTTCTAAGTCTGGTGTCCTATTTCTAGCCACAGGTCTGGATCACAGCCAGACCTTGGGCCAGCCAGGCCTGGAATCCACAGGTAGTGTTTCTAGGAAAAAAATATATATATTCCCCCCAAATATGGTTTGTTATCATAAATTCGTGATAGCACCAGTTATCCTCTGAAATTCTTGTATTTATTCTAGGTCAATTTCCTCCCCTACTCCTCACCGGTTTTTCAAAACACATGCCATTTTCTTTAAGCTTTTTAACCAACCCTTACCTTATTTACCCATCAGCAGACAACTCTTCTACTTCAGAGAAGACAGCTTCTATCGGATTAGAAATACCTAATGGTCTAAATTCCAAATTGCCACCAGAATGATCATTCAAAGAAGGAGAAAAATATACAACGATTTTCATATTCTAGGAGTTAGTGGCAGCAAGAAAATGGGGACCTTAGTGCTACAATTACAAGAAATTGAATTCTTCTAACAACCAAATGGATGATTTAATAAAAGATATCCAGGTTGAGATATACAATAATAAATTGGACATTTAAATTCCATAGCCTTTGATTATCCAAGTTGAAGCTCAACAGAGAACTTGTATTCAATACATAAATCAGATTACCTTAGAAGAAATCTATAGATCAGAAGCTTGTTGAGGTTGTCAAGAGAGTGGAATATAAGGATGCCTGTGGACATCATATTCTAAGAGACAAAAGGAAAGATGTAGTCAACGGGAGTCACTGATAGTCGGTGTCTACTCTAATCCATAAGGAAATGACATCATGATAGAAAAAGAGATAATGATAGTTTGTGTTTAACTTCTCTCCTGCCCAGTGGGGCAAACTGCATGACACTCTTGACTTTTGTTTAATCCCTTGTTAGAGTATGGAATTTGATTTGACCTAAGTTAAAATTTTCATTGACAGTATAGCAGATAATTAGCCATGATTTTAGTTAGCAGGCATCTAAACATTTTCCTTGTTTTGATTAAGTGAGCATATAATTCATCACCCAAATTAGGATAATTTTAAGAGAAAAAAATGACCTATTAATAATTATAACAGGTTAGGACATATCTAGACAAATCGTGTCATGCAGTAACTCTAATTTGGGGTGACTTTCTATGAAAATAAATAATGTAAAAGATGTTAGATTGAGATTATTTCTATTTAAGGTTTTTATATCATAGAGAAGCTTAACTCAAAAGGCTCAGAAATCAACCTTTAATAAGGTCTATTTCCTAATCTTCCAGGATTCATTTTAGGGTTTTGCAACTGTCTAACAACTTCTGGAAACACAAAGTGCATTCTGCCCCTTCACTGTAGAGTTTAACCTCCCATCAGCCAGAGGCCTATCTCCTTAATGCAAAACAACAGCAACAACAATAGCAATCACCAAGGAGCTTATTTTTTTTTTTTAAAAAGGCTTAGTTAATCTTCTAGAATGATAGGTAACCCATTTATTCCCTCCTTGGATTGACTCACTTCCCTTATCTCCTTAAGCCAGCAAGCAGGGATGATTTCCACCCCATCTGCAACAGAAGCAAAAGAGAACATGTCTGAAATCTTAATATGTTGTTCACTTACAATGAATGTTCTCATCCATTGTGGCAGCCACTTTGGTTGACCACCCAATAGGCGTGCCCTCTGCCATTATTCTTTCTTACTAGAAATACATTAATTTTATTTGGGTAGTCTTCTGACAGTGTAATCAGGGTCTCAGAAGATATGGCTATAGCCCTCACTTACCCTGAGGTCCTGTAGTGAATGATGAGTGGTTTAAACCAGTCTTAAAAGTTTTATTACTCTAGCCATTGGTTAGTTTATGTATGGATTTGTGTCACAGTCCTTAATGATGGAATGAGATAGAAATCTTGCTTCTTAGGTTTTTCTTGCTAGATAAAAGAGACAGATGAGAAAAAAATGCCCAGCTCCTTTGGATGCTATTGCTTCTGTGTATGATGCCCAGAATCATGTGAATAAACAAGTGTTAACAGAGTGACACATAACCGGCATGCTGAGTATGGCAGGAAAGAAAGATGGAAAGCACTGGGATATCATTGAGCCTTGACTTATTACATTCTGGTATGACCTTTCCTCTGAACTTCTTTATATAAAACAAAGTTCTATTATTTAATCTACTTTTACTTGGGTCTTCAGTTGCAACTGAAAGAAACCTATGTGACACATCCAACTTTCTTGTATACGTAGTTTTGAAAATTTGTCTACTTATAATAAATATTAATGTTATAAATTTGTAATAAACATTAGAAGCAAAACAAACCAAATTCACTCATCTGATGCAGATTTTACTGTATGAAGTAGAGTCATTTGCTATGTAAAACGAAGTGTACAGTTTCTTATTGCCCCTACCAAGAAATCAAGATACTTTATCTTTAAAAATATTTATTGATCTAGCTTTAGTTAATAAATCAAACTTTCAAAAATATTGGCCCTATTTATCTAAGTGCTTACTTTTTCAAGAAAGTTTTGACTACATTGTTAGTTGCTTTCCGTGATAATTGCTTTTTCTTTTATACAAAAGTTGCCTTATTTATGTACATATTTTGGGGCTATAAGTTTTTATCATACACAGAACCTCAGAGCCTCTATTCTCTATTTATCTATGTCCTGAAGAATCAGCTTTTTTTGTTGTTTGTTTATGAAACTTTATAGATTTATTCACAATAGCCCTGAGTCAGAACAACCCACTGTCCATCAACAGGTAAGTAGATAAACAAATTATGGTATTCATACAATGGAATACTATTCAGCATAAAAAAGGAATGAACAACCTGAAAAAATATCAAAAATGTTATGCTGAGTGAAAGACTTTGTTTACAAAAGAGTATGTACCTTTTTTTATGCTAAAATATCTATATTCTACTATTGTTAATTATTTTTTAAAATTTTCAATTACAGTTGACATTCAGTATTAGTTTCAGGTATACAGCATGGTGCTTAGACATTGATATAATTTGTGAAGAAATCACCCTAAGTTTAGTACCCATCTGCCACCATACATAGTTATTAAAATATTATTGAATATATTCCCTATACTGTATTTTACATCTTTGTGACCTTTTCATAACTACCAATTTGTACTTCTTAATCTTTTCCCCTTTTTATCCCATCCCTCCCCAAATTCCTCCCATCTCAATCACCAGTGTGTGCTCTATATCTATGTTTCTGTTACACCTTCCTTTTTTTCCTTCCTTCCTTCCTTTATTCCTTCTTTACTTCCTTCTTTCCTTTTTTTCTTCCTTTCTTTCTTTTTCTTTTTCTTTTTTTTTTAAAGAATCTTTTCTCCAGACAAGGGTGTTATCTTAAAAACTTTCTGAGCAGTGATAAGATATCCTTCTACCTAGATACTATTCTTATTAATACATCTCAATGCATGTTCTCACTATACATTTCAGCTTTCATAAGCAAGTGCCAGTGTTACATTCAGCTCAGCTGTATGGTGAGTTACTTAATCACAATGGAGAGTTATAGTCCATTTTCTTGTCAGGGCTCTCACCCACAACCCACTGCAACTTAGCACATCATTGAGAGAGTAAATGCTTATGCAGTTGCCAAATACTACAAAAATTTATACTTAGCAAAGTTTAAAAATTTACCCTTGTACTGAACTGAGCTTAAGCTTCTTCCTAATGTAGTTATTGCTAAGATTTTGGTGAGGATGTTATTTGCTGAATTATAAAGTATTCTTTTTTATAGAGAACCATGGGAGAAAAAAATGTCATTTAAGTCTTGGTATCAGAAATTTTTGTGCTTCTTTTAAGCACATGGTTCACTTTAATCTGTTAAATTCATGTGGTTCCTTCTTTGTGTACTTTTCTGGAAACCGCAGAGATAATAATATAGCCCATATCTAGCAAAAGTTGCGGACCATGCAATTATGTGTAATTAATCTCACTGTTTTCTATTTTTGTTGTTTTGCTTCCATTGTTGTTTGACTGCCTTTACTTTTCTTCTGCTGAAATTTCCTCACTCAGTAATTTACCATGTCCCACACCTACACTCCACTCTCATGTTTAATTTGCTATCAAATTGTGAAGATTTTTACATTTAAATCTCAAACTATTTCATTTTCAATAAAATCATCTCAGAACAGATTCCTAGCATCTTTTTTTGAAACTGAAAGTTATCCACATTCTCTGCATCCTCTCTAATCCATTATTCTCACTGCAGGCAAACAGTCTTTTCAAAATGAAAATTTAATTATGTGCTTCTACTTCATAACTTCTGCCAAAACACAATAAAACACACAAGAAAAAATGCTCAAATTCTTCCAATTGCCTTGGGTAAATCCTTGAGGATTACAAGGCCAAAGGGATATTGTTTTCATCCTGTCTTCATTACCAGCCAAGACCATAAAAGAGAAGCTTCCAACCTCTTAAAGCTGAGAAAGTGGTTTCTACCCTTTCTTCATTCTCCTTACCTCGTTCTTCACCAAGCATGACATATCTAGTTGGGAAGATTGGAAAAGAGACTGGGTATGCATATTTCACAGCTTCTGCACACTTTCTTTGGTTCTCCTACAATCAAATAAATGTTAATCTCTTTTCAAAGGGAACCCAAAGGTGGAGACTTGTAGGCAAAAGTAGGGTTTCATTTTCCCAGGGCTGCTGCAACAAAGTACCACAAAGTAAGAGTCTTAAAACAACAGAAATTTATTGCCTCACAGTTCTGGAAGCTAGAAGTCTGGAATCAAGGTGTTGACAGGGTCAAACTCCTTCTGAAACGTGTAGGGGAGAATTCCCCCTTGCTTCTTCCTAACTTATGGTGGAGGCCATTGATTCTTAAAGTTCCTTGGTTTGCACCTCTATCGCTCCAGTCTCTGAGTCTGTGGTCACATGATGTTCTCTCTCTGTGAAATGTCTTCATATGACATTTTCTTCTGTGTGTGTGTGTGTGTCTCTCTTTTTTCTTTTTATAAGGACATGTTGGGGCTGGCCCAGGGCAAACTGCCCCCCAATATCCCACAATGACATACTGATTATTTCAACCTAAAATCTCCAGAGAAGCAGCAAGAGCTGGAAGAGCTCTCTGCCTCTCCTCTGTCCCCCTAAAAGCAGGAAATACATCTTCATGATGGGTGCCTTGCCTGCTCCCAAAGGGCTGAGAGACAACCTTATCATGAGTTGTAAAACCTAGAGTTGGAAAGCCCAAATAAAAAATTTTGTAACACCTTTACTAGTTTATTCTTAAGCCCAAACCTTGCCTAGATTTCTAATGAGCACTAACTTCTTTTGTCTTTTCAAGTTCTCACAAATTTACTGTTTCTTTGTCTAAAGAGTATAAAGGTGTCTAGTTTGAACATTTCTTTGAGCCTCATTTTATGATTTGAGTATCATATTGTGATTTTTCCCATGAGCATGTATTAATTTTTTTTCTCTTGTTTATCTAGTCTTGTGTCAGTTTATTATTTTACAACTAGTTCAGCCAGAACTAAAAAAGGATAGAGTGGGGGAATTCTCTTGCTCCCCAACAGACACCAAGCATATTGGATTAAGGGCCCATCCTACTCTAGAATGATCTCAGTTTACAAACTATATCAACAATGATCCTATTTCCAAATAAATTCACATTCTGAGGTACCAGGGGTTAGGACTTTGGCATATATTTTTGAATAGCACAATTTAACTTATAACAAGTAGGAAGCTGGTTCAAGCTATGCTTTGCAATTTGTCATTTAACAGTAAAGTTAATCTTTTATTTCTACTCTACTATGTGTACATGTTTCTCAATTGCTTTACCATTTTTGAATGAAGAAGAATTACAAGCATATCAGTAAGAACCCCAAAAGGAGCGAGCCCCAAAAGAGTGCTAGCCTCTCCAAAATAATCCAATAAAGCAATATGTCTTTTTCTCTAATCTACCTGCAGTGTTCTTTAATTCCTTAAATGCATTTTATTTCTCCTTTAAAACCCCTCCTTCAACTCCCCACACATCTCCTCCAGCAGCACAGAGTGTGGGACATACCATGTCATTGATTAGGATACTTTTCCCATATCTCTTTACCTAATAAATCCTACTCTTTCACATCTCAGTTTAAGTATGTCTTCCATAAAAAAGCCATTAACCCACTAGTCTGGTCAGAATTGTTGCTGATATATTCTCACACACAGGGTCCCTTTCCTTAAGAACTGTTATATCAGTGTTATATTAAACACTAATTAGAGAGATTAACTAGCTTCTGTTCTCTCCTCTAGCTTGCAGTATTTCTAAGGGATCCTATTTGTTTTTCACTATTTTAGCATCAGTGAACTAGTAAAATACTTGGAACAAGATAGGCCCCAAATAAATATTTGTTGAGTGTGTAAATCCACATTAAATAATTTTGCTTGAAATATTTTTATATTTTAAGCGAACTTTTGAATCCACCTTAAATGCATTGTGGAATAAAATGGAACATAAATAAACAGCAAAAGAAAATGAAATGGTGAGAGAATTAACAAAAATTGAAAGATTAAAGAAGGAAGGGAATGGGGGAGGGAAGGAAAAAAGGGAGGAAGGACCTTGCTGTTTCCTGGTGCAGGTTCCTCTCCCTGGAAAGTTCTTTCATAGGCTCTTTACATGGCTTCTCTCTCTCTCTCTCATCTCTTAGTCATACTTAACCTCCATGGAGCAGTCTACCCTGACTAGTCCATTTAGTACTCTCAGCTCCTAGGTCTTCAATAACACAGACAACTGTGTTTTCACAAGACTTCAAACTGAAATTATTTTGTTTATAAATTTGATTTATTGATTTTCATCTTACTGAAGTAGACTATGATCTCCATGAGGGCAAAGCTTTGTCTTCCTGCTCACCATTATACCTTACCTCCATGTGGTGACTGAAAATGTGTCCACAAATTTTTGACATTCCTTCAAAAAGTGAAACTAAATTTCCTTACTTTTGAGTGTGGACTGAATTTGATAATGTGGCTCTAATAAATTTTTTAAAAAAGTGGAAATGATGGTATATAACTTATTATGTGTGATCATAAAAGGAACTACTGTTTCCTTTTCTCTTTCTCCCCACCACCCCCATAACCACTTTGGGGGAATTAGTCACTATATTGTAAGAACACTCAAGCAGCCTGTGGGGAGAGGCCTCTTGCCAAAGCTACGTAGGTAGGCCACCTTAGAAATTATTCCTTCAGTCCTTATCAACACCCTGGCAACAACCATGTGAAAGAGCCTAGATCAGTCCCATTTCCTTACCCCGCAGAAACAAACTGTAAGACACTGAGTGTTTATTGTTTCAAGATACCAAGGTTTTTTTCTTTTTTTAAGATTTATGTAATATATAACTAATATACTTTACAAAATATTTTGTTAATATGCTAAGCTCTCATTTAACATATTTCAGTGAATTGGTTGTCAAGCACTAACAGAGTAAAATATTCAATCAGGAAGAATAGTATTACAGCTAATTAATGTTTCCTACTTTGGCAAAATTCATGTTT
This sequence comes from Pteropus alecto, assembly GCF_000325575.1. Taxonomy (NCBI): domain Eukaryota; kingdom Metazoa; phylum Chordata; class Mammalia; order Chiroptera; family Pteropodidae; genus Pteropus; species Pteropus alecto. The sequence continues at coordinate 8,631,809 of NW_006442512.1, read as the reverse complement.
CTGCTCAGCAGTTACTTAGCCATTTATTATTCAGCCATCTCAGCTTCTGCCCCTTTTACATTAAGGCAATGAATGGCCTCTTAATTAAGAAAAAACAGCATTGCGTAAGACACCTTTAGTACTATCTTTTTTTTTTAAGGACTGCCCAATGAATTCTTCACCTTGCTTTAGAGAAAAATCTATCTTTCTCTTCTAGGTTCACTCTATAAGTATGCAAGTGACCTTATTTTTTCCTTTCTCTAGGGTCTAACATTATTCACTCATTTATTATTTTGATCTGGTATTTAATGTTTTATGTTTTATGCCCACCACAAGTTTCCTGGGAGATCAAGATAATCTATTTGATAGCTCTCAGTTATGCAAGGTTTCTTGGTAATATAGAGAAGTTATCATATTTTGATGTAACTTCCTCTACTTTCAGACCAATTCTGATCTCTTAGGGATCTATCCAGGGAGCAAAATAAGAACAAGGAACCACTAGTTGAACAATATATGACAAAAGTTGAAAAAATAAACTTTCAGGACATAGACAACAGCTTCACATCATACCAATTCTTTAAATAAACTAGAAGGTTGACCTAATTCATTTATTTATTTTGAACCTAGATAGTTTGTAGTGATTTCAGCCATAAGATGTACATTTGGATAAGATCAACCGTGCAAATTCCTATTATGCTGTATGTACATTTTAGCACACTGTGCAACTATTTTATGACTAAAAACACATTCACTGAAATCTGATCATTCATATAAAATCTAAACAATTAAAGTTGGTAACTAAAATGTGATTCCCTGTCTTAATCTTTATGTAAAAATTTTCCATGAACCTCACAATTTTTATCTTATATCTAAGTTTTGCATCTCAGCCTGTTACTGCTGAGTATTTTTCTCTATATGTTACTTTATTCACCAAATTAAGAGCAAGTTCCACATTACATTTGCAATATATTTACTTTAAAGTTACCAGAGAAAAAAATATGATCAGGAATTCTCCTAGCTTCTTCTCTGGTATTTCTGTAACAGGGAAACTATTTAACAAAATTTTATGTAGCTTTTTGAAAGTAATTTGCTCTTCAATAATGTAAAAACATTCGTGTATAGCAGAGAATAATATGCAACTAAAGACAAAATTACTTTTTCAAAAAATTCAACAAGACAAAAGCATGCAGTTTTACTAAAAAAATAGTTTTTCCTAAGAAATAAATAATATATTATACTCTACATAATAAAAACATAATTGTCCCCCAAACTTTAAAATTAAAATAACAAATTAAAAACAAATAGAATTGAATAGTTAGCCCCCAAAACTCCAATTTAGACAAATTCAGAGCTTTTTTTTACATATAAAATAAAAGTAGAAAAATGTGCTGTTAGTCAACAAACAATTTTCAATTGAAAATATTTCTAAGAGAAGACTAGGGAAAGTATTTTGTATGTGGATATTAAGTCTGAATTAAAATTGAATTTTTCTTATAAGAACTTCAATGAAACTAATTGTGATACAATGATTTTTGTTTGCTTGCTTTATAATGACCAGTGTAATTGCTTCTTTATAGTAAATGTAATAATAAAAAAATATTCTGATAGTCTAATAATGTTAGAATTTTTGCTTAGAGATGTTTTTCAGTTGCTTTTGTAATGTATTTTAAATATAGGAATCAAACACATAGCAATGCAAATCGTAGTGAATTTATAAATATTGATTTATTAGATATTTCATAGCAAAAAATCCCAAATTAAAAGAATTTCCCCCTTTCTTGTGTAGATAGCTTAATAAAGTTGAGGTGAGGGCATCTATGTAACCTGTACTTAAGGTACATAAGTGCGCAGGAGAATAATTTCCTATTTTTAGATTCTACAAGAATTTTGACATGTTCTGTATATATTTATAACATAATTAATTTGAAAAAATACCAATCATATTTAAGAAATAGTAATAATTTATTTTGCACCAATATATGAGTCAGTAATTTAAACAAAAGTATTTCAATTATGGTTTTCAATATGTAAATCTATTTGCAATATGATAGTCAAATATGAAACTCTGAAATTATAAAAAAAAAAGTGCTTGATAAACCTAAAGAATTTCTATTACATGTAAATAAATGCTTTTTTAATAGCAAGTCTGATTAAGGAGTAGATTATTAATTATAAACAATGGCATTTCTAAAATTAAGTTACTACAAAAAGCTACATAGACAAGATGTAGATTATTTAAATATAGATCTCTTCTCAAATCAAGGGAGTGTAATTGTGTATTGTGTGATGACTCAGGAGTTATAAGTGAACAGTAATGCTGATATCCGTAATAGAATTTCTGTATTATATAAAAAGTTTAGTTATGTTTTGTATCAAGTTAAGATTTCTCAACTATGAAGTGCATAAGTCAAAAAAGTTAATTTAGAAAAAAGGCTGATACAGAGTTAATTTCAGAATTAGGAAGGTAAGAGACCTGATAGTGGGTAAAATTTGTCCGTGGTTAGAAAAATTATCCTTTTGTATTGTGGAAGACTTAAAAATATTTCTTTCTAACTTTCTAAATTATTCTGGCTGGACAAATATCAAATTAACATGAGACTGATTAAAAGCAGATAATGGCCAAATTTACTCATATGTACAGGTGAGGGTTCCATAAGAATATGAGACCCAAGGATATATAAAGTAGTTCAAGATTATATGCCATCTTGAGCTAAGGAGAAGGAAGTTGTGGTTTGAGACTTCAAAAGGCAGGAAAGCAATTTATATGGCAGTCAAAAAGCAAATCTTTGGTCTCTTCCTCACAGTCTCTTCTTTCCCTGAGCTCGTGGCTCAGTGAGGAAGAAGCAGTGGAGGAATGGGTATGGGTACAACTTGAAAGGAATCCTGAGAGTGCAGGAATCAGGGAACAATCATTAAAATAAGAATAATACAATGTATTTTTCCCTCTATACATTTTGTCTGAGACTCATAAGAGTCCTATGAGAATAGGAGAAAAATAAAGTATTTTGAGTTGTCCACTCAGAATAGAGGCTTGTATTGTAGAGTTCAATTATGAAACTCTAAGTGAGCCAAGATTTTATGATTTTTTTCTTTCCTTTTTCTATTATCCTGAATGTGATTATTATTATAACCCTAGGTGTAGTTATATAGAAATCAGCTATAATTCCATGAGTCTTGAAGAAGCACATTCAACATGCCTATTTAATTTTTATTTTTTTCTTTCAATAGTCCATTGTTTTAAATAAAATGTAAGCATTATAACTTAAATAAAATGTAAGCATAATAGAAAAAGCCTTATATTAATAGATTTATTGGAAATCTATTTTATATTTTAGTTGATTAAACAAGAAAATTAGCTGCATTTTTATTTACTGTATTATATCAACTTTATGTTCTTCAAATTTAAACTCCCATACAACAGAATAAATTTTATTTATTTATTTTTCCTCATCATTGATTTTAGTAGATACTAAATAGTTCATTGAACTAAAGCGAGATGTAAAAACCAGTGATGTACCATTTTCTGGTAGTAGCTATTCCAAATTCCAATGGGGATATGTTTAGCCAATTCAATGTCATTTTAGTGAGAGCAAACAGCACATTGTCTAATATCCTTCTAGTTGACACTTAGAAAATCCTCTTAAATGTCTGGAAAACTAGCAGTGCTATGTTTTCAAATATTCTGTATTGACTCAGTGAATAGACTGCGGTAATGTTATCAATTACTGCCTTGGTTATATTCAATTCAAAAGCCAGTTTTTAGACCTGTCATCAAGCTTCTGTTTCACTTGATTATCAGACTGTAATATACCTGTGATAATTTGGGGGCTGTGTCTTTTGTTTTGAATTCTGCAATGTAGAAGGGCATCTTTGGGTTCATACAAAACCTGCATCTCACTTTGGAACAATCACAGATGGCTACACATGAGCCACACATGCAGGAGGTTATTTCCAAGGGAACAGCCAGCTTGATGGACTGGCTAAGAATTATGTAAACTGTTTTTAGCCTGAGAAGAGGGCCTGCCAAACTTCTTCTATCAATGCCAAGTGGAACACCCCAGATGATGAGCTGATAGGCTTCCTATGAAAGCCAAGTGGGATTGGCTTTATGGATCGTCAACCATTGGCAATGCCTATTACCCAGGTTATGGTTGTTGCTATAATTTAGGTGGCTTTTTTCACAAGGGCACCCCCAATTTGTTGCAAAACCAAAACAAACAAACAAACAAACAAAAAAAAACTACACTTCCTGAAGCATTATTAAATCTGTTTTCTCAGCTTCCTTGCATGGATGGGTCTTACAGATGCTAATAAAAACATTAGGTTAATTAACAAGAGAATGGGGAGAGAACAAAGAGAAGGCCAAGGGACTCTTCCAAAAGGTGGAAATTTTGTAAAGGTTATTAAGAAAACAGGGTGAATAACAAAAGACCCCAAATAGCCAAAGCAATTTTGAGAAAGCAGAACAAAGTTGGAGTTATGAAGCTATCTGATATCAAACTGTCTTATAAGGCTATAGTAAACAAAACAGCATGGGACTGGCATAAAAACAGACCCATAGATCAATGCAACAGACTAGAGAGCCCAGAAATAAACCCATACGTATTTGGTCAATTAATTGATGACAAAGGAGAGAAAGGAATGTACAATGGGGTAAATACAGTCTATTCAATATGTAGTATTGGGAAAACTAGACAGATACATGCAAAAAGAAAATGAAACTAGATAATTTTCTTATACCATATTCAAGAATAAACTCAAAATGGATAAAGACTTAATGTAAGACCAGAAAATATAAAATTCCTAGAAGGAAGCATAGGCAGTAAAGTCTTTGGCATTGCTGTTAGTAATATTTTGGGGGGATATATGTCCTTGGGCAAAGGAATTGAACAAAAAATAATCAAATGGGACTATATCAAACTAAAAAGTTTTGTACAGCAAAACAAACCATCAACAAAACAAACAACCTACTAAATGGGAGAAGATATTTGACAATGTTATATCTAATAAAGGGTAAATATCCAAAATTTATAAAAAATTCATGCAACTTAACATTAATAAAAACAAACAATCCAATTAAAAAATGGACAGAGGACCTGAATAGACATTTCTTCAAAGAAGACACAGACATATAAAAAGAGGCTCAATGTCAATAATTATCAGAGAAATGCAAATTAAAACCACAATAAGATATCACCTTACAATTGTCAGAATGGCTATCATCAAAAAATTAACAATAAGTGTTGGTGAGGATGTGGAGAAAAAGGGAACCCTTGTGCACTGTTGGTGGAATTGCAGATTGATGCACCCACTATGTAAAACATTATGGAAATTTCTCAAAAAAATTAAAAATAAAACTACCTTAAGACTGAGCAATTCCATTTCTGAGTATTTACCTGAAGAAAACTGAGATACTAATTCAAAAAGATATATGCATCCCTATATTAATTGTAGCATTATTTACAATAGCCCAAAACATGGAGGCAACCTAAGTTTCCATTGATGAGTAAATAGATTAAGAAGTGGTACATGTACATAATGGAATATTACTTGGCCACAAAAAGAATGAAACTTTACCCTTTGAGACATTGATGGACCTAGAGGGTATTACTCTAAATGAAATAAAACAGACAGAGAAAGACAAATACCATATGATTTCGCTTATATGTGGAATCTAGCAAGCAAACAAAAGAGAAACAAACAAATACAGAAAAACACTTTGATGACTATCACATGGAATGGGGTTTGGGAGACTGAAAAAACTGAAGGGATTAAGAAATACAAATTGGCAGTTATAAAAAACAGTCATGGGGATGTACAGTACAGCATAGGGATTACAGTCAATAATATTGTAATAACTTTGATGTCAGATGGGTACTAGACTTATTGGAGTGATACTTTGTAAGTTATATAAATGTTTAATCACTAATTGTACGCCTGAAACTAATATAATATTGTATGTCAACACTAATTAAAAATATATTTTAAAAGAACCACAAAGTCAGCATTATAAACCTAGCTACTTCTTGAAGTAGTTATTTTAAAATTTTATAGTTAACATTTTGGAAAAAAATTAAGAGCTAGGTTAAAGGAGGAATATTCAAAGTACTGTTTTACTTATAATTTACTTTGGCTAGCCTAAGAAACCATATTTTAAAAATACAAATATATCTTTGTGTTTTGAAAAAAGGAACCACAAAGTCAGCATTATAAACCTAGCTACTTCTTGAAGTAGTTATTTTAAAATTTTATAGTTAACATTTTGGAAAAAAATTAAGAGCTAGGTTAAAGGAGGAATATTCAAAGTACTGTTTTACTTATAATTTACTTTGGCTAGCCTAAGAAACCATATTTTAAAAATACAAATATATCTTTGTGTTTTGAAAAAAGGGCGGGGAAAAAAGAGAGAGAAAGAAAAAGAAAAGTGAGAGGAAAAAAGAAAAGAAAAGAAAAAAGAAAAAAAGAAAGAAAGAAAGAGAAAAAGAGAAAGAAAGAAAGAAAGAAAGAAAGAAAGAAAGAAAGAAAGAAAGAAAGAAAGAAAGAAAGAAGGAGAGAAAGAAGGAGAGAAAGACGGAAGAAAAGAAAGAGTGAGAGAGAGAAAGAAAGAAAAAGAAAGAAAGAAAAAGAAAAAGAGAAAGAGGAAAGAGGAAGAAAGGGAGAAAGAAAATAAAGACAGAAAGAGAGAAAGGAAAGAAAGAAAAAGAAAAGAAAAAGGAAGAAAGAAAGAAAGAAAAAAAATGGAGGAAGGGAGGAAGGAAGGAAAAGAAAGAAAGAAAAAGAAGGTGAATAAAGCAAATATTGATAAGGACAAAACAAAGAAGAAACAGAAAGGGAAGTATCAGGAGACTCATCCTACCATAGGGGAAATCTTTGGGTGATTATTAAGAAATAAGATAAATAAAATGAACATTTATGGGATTAAAACAAAGGGTTTAATACAGTGCTACCAAATATTGAGTGCTCCAAAGGGATCCCTTCTCAGAGGTCTTCCAACATTAAAAGGCCTCAAATGAGCCCCATGCATTTACCCCAATTTGGAGAAATTTTATAAGACGGAAGGCAAAAATTTCAATGAGAAACCTGACCAGCAGTTGGGTGGAGCAGTGGTTAGGCAGATTAATCAAGATAAATATTGGCAAAAATTGATAAATATTCACCCCTCACTGGAGACCTAAAGCCTTTTGCACAAGCCTGGTTAAAATGGTGAGGGGGTGAAAAAAAGAAGTTTCCAGAACTCATTGATGTGGGTCTCCCATGAACTGCGGTGCCAAATCCCATTAGTGAAGCCCTGATTTGTGCTACAATTAGATTGAGGTAATGTAAAAATGTAATGATTGATAAGATTATGAAAGTTGGAATGCTTAAGCAGATATGTAGAAAAGTTGTGTCTCTTGTATCTGATTGTATTTTAGAGATCGACACCTTTTCTAACTGGAGAACTTTTCCCCTACCTAGTATTGTAAAATAGAAGGTATGTAAATCTACCCTTCAAGCAATATTATTTGGACATCCAAAATAGGAACCACTGAGATTACCTGATTTCAAACAGTGTACAAAAGAAGCTTGAGTGCTGATAGGGACAAATTCTGTGTTCCCTTGGCTTATGTGGAGCATAGACTGGAGTTTATGTCAAGAAGCTGTGAACGCTTCTCAGCAACAACTACTGGTACTTTAGTCTGTAGAATTTCCATTTGAGGATTATTTATTACCATATTACTCGAAATTACCCTGAGGACTGAAGGGTATAAAGTGATCTTGAAACCTGAAATACCCATCACCATGTCTTGATGCGATGCCAGAGAATCACTTTAATGGAGGTGGTAGTGCCCAAAAGGGTTTCACAATAAAATGAAAATGGTTTATACAGGATAATGCTGCCTGGAGAATACAAGAAGACACTCACAAGTAGGGAGATTCTTTTCCCCTGCCCCCAGAACTGACTTTTAAGCTACCCGAGGAACTGCCAGAAACAGTTGCCATATGGACAGTGCCTTATGCATAGCTCTCAACTAAACAGCAAAGAGCTGCTTAGTTTACAGATGATAATTCCAAGGTAGATGGACAGAATGTTGTTTGGAAAGCTACCACTCTTATTAAAGAAGGAAAAAACAGATGAGCCTGTTGTGCTGAATTGCATGCTATTTTCCTAGCAATGACGAAAGAATTGAACAATGGAAAAACTCCTATGTTTGGGTTTTTACTGACTCATTGGTAGTGGCCAATATCCTGGCCTTATGGTCAATCAAGAGGGCAATGAAAACCTGGCCTATTGAAGGGATGCCTGTATGGGGAATGGCATTGTGGAAATCCCTATGGAAATTTGAGGGATACATTAAAGTGGGACTCACTGATGCCCATTAGAACTCCCAGCTTTAGAAAGTGATGGGAATCAACAAACAGATATTCCCATGTGCTCCTTTAAGATGGCCACCTGGGTCCATGAAACGAGTGGACATGGAGGTATGGCAACAATGCAGAATGAGCTGAATCTAGACATATTCCTCTTATACCCTCAGAGGCACAAAATGCCAGTAAGAATTGTTCCATTTGGGAACAAAAGAAACAGAGACAGCAGATGGCTACATGGCAGATTCATTCACTAGTAGGTAGGCCGTGAACATGGCTGGCAAGTCAGACCGATGATGGTAGTCCTGGTTGAGGGTGAGATGAGGCTACAAAGGGTCTTGACAGGAATAGACACTGACTGTAGACTAGGCTTTGCTTGTCTGGTGGTAGAGGCAAATGCTTAGTATAATGGAATAATCAGAACAGAAGATATTGCACCAATCTGGACAGCTCACTGTTATTTCTTCAGACCAGGGAACTCACTTTACAGCTAGAGAAGTTCAATAGAGAGTAGAGAGATATACTCCGCATTCTAATTCGATAGTTTGAGATAGAACTGGAATGGGCACTTAAAACATTGGTTGTCCAAAACAAGGAGAGATAAAAGCTTAACGACCTAGCTTACACACTTTCACGAGTGTGTGCTCACACTCAATATGAACATGAGTGGGGCTAAAGAAGTGTCCCCATTGAATAAATTTTTCTGATTTTCTGGTGGACTTGGGGAAGAGGGAGTGGGGAAGGTGCTACTATGCTTTCTTCCCCATATCACCTCAACTCTTTTTTCTTTTTTCCCCCTACTTTATGCATTGAACACGGGTCCAAGGCTGAAACTGCAAAGATTCCTAGGCAAGAAATTGTAACTGTTTTTAACTTTTACGTCACAATTCTTAAGGGCCTGAGGGGACAGGCTGTACCTCTACCCTATCTACAAAATTGGAATTGACACTGAATTCAGATATAAATAGCCCACTAGTTTCAACTATGTGACATTGCTCTATGTAAACAGGAATGGACTGTGGGGAAAGGACTTGGTAGACTAGCATTGCCGCCTGCTGTCTAGACCAGTACAGTGGCCCAACAGAATATTCTTTCCAAAGGTAAAAAAGTTCGGATATAAATGGAGAGAAGGAAAATAGTAGCTAAGGGTAGAAGAATGAATAAATGAGTTATGTTATATAATGTGTGAAATACAATATCACATTAATACCTTAAAAGAGGCTCCAAACAAGAGATAATATTGTCTCTTTGCTCCATTAGAGCTGATGCCTGAAAAGGTGAAGCTGTATGTTGCTGAAAACACTCCTGCTTTGGGAACCTGCATTAAACACAATGCTGCAAACCTAAGTGGCCTTGCCCTGGGAGATATTTTCAAAAGACATGATGATGAACTGGGTGATTATTAATGACTGACTGAGATTCTAGTAGTGTACCAGTATCTTTTGACTTATCATTGCTTTGCTGCAAAGGATCCATATTTGAAGACCAGGGGGTGGACTGCAATATTGTGATTTATAAGAAATGTGTATTTGATCATCCAGATGACCAAACTATATTTCTCGTATAAAATTAGTCTTTGTCAGTGCTTCCTAGATGACAGCTCCTAAAACCCTTGGAACTTCCTGTGAAAAGAACAATAAAGTTGTCTTTTGTTATATTAATGAGGTGACTTGTGGAAAACTCTTAGGTAACCTAAGGATGAGGGGCTGGTGGCCAGGAGAACCAACTCTGTGATTAGGGGGGTTGGAACTTTCAGCACCACACCCCCAACCTCTGGAGAGAGGAAACGGGCTGGAGGTTGAGTTCAATTGCCAATGGTCAATGATTTAATCAATCATGACTATGTAACGAGGCCTCCATTAAAATTCAAAAGTATAAAGTTAAGAGAGCTTTCAAGTGGGTGAACACATGAAGGCGCTGGAATGATGGTGTGCCTGTAGGGTACATGGAAGCTCCATGTTCTTTCCCACCTAATTTGCCCTATGCATCTCTTTTCTCTGGCTATTCTTTAATTATATCCCTTTATAATAAACTGGTGATCTAGTAAGTAAAATGATTCTCTGAGTTCTGTGAGCCACTCTAGCAAATTAATTGAACCCAAAAAGAGGGTCATGAGAACCTCTGTTTTATAGCCTGTTGGACAGAAGTACAGATAATCACTTGGACTTGCCACTGGCATCTGAAGTACAAAGAATGGAGGGTAGGAACCTCCCAAATCTGTTTCTGGTTAGTCAGAAGCACAGGTAACAACCTGGGCGTGTCACTAGTATCTGAAGGGGGTGGGGGAGGAAGCAGTCTTACAAGACAGAGCCCTTCATCTGTGTGATCTGATGCTATAACTGGGTAGATTAAGTCAGAATTTAATTGAATTGAGTTGAATTATGGGACACGCAGCTGGTATCACAGAGAATTACTTGGTGTGGGGAAAACCTCCACCCATTTGATGACTAGAAATGTCAGAATTCTATATGATGGTAAAGGAGACACACAGGACTGGGTCCCCCCCCATCACCCCATCTCTCTACACACAGAGTTTTTAATTTAAAGTACCTGAGAAAGAAAGACATTCGTGACTATTTCTATTGATGTGTAGTAGTGGGACACTATTTAAAAGTAAGCTATGAGAAAAAGTGAAAAACATTCAGTATTCATTTTTTTTTTTTTTTTTTTTAATGAATGGATAGATTTCCTTCTGGTAGCTAGAAATTTGGCTTAACATTCCTGAGGATAGATGCTCAAATGCCCAAACACTAAATATTGTCATTTAAATGATTAAGTTTAATAAAGGTAATTTGACTGAATGTGTGTGCTTTGGAGAACTAACTGGTGAACCTCAAAGGGGTTTGCCTGTTTCCAGTTTACAATGACAATAGAGATGTTAAATTTTTATACTTACCTATATTAAAGTAAAAGCAAATGTTCCTTTTCAATTTTTTAAAAATTTTATTGAGGTGTAATATTAAGTTAAAGGTATATAATGTGTTGATTTGATACATATTTATACTGCAAAACGACACTTTCATCACCTCATATAATAAGCGTTTCTTTTCCGTGGTAAAAACATTTAAGATTTACTTTCATAGTAAGTTTCAAGTATATAATATAATATTGTTCACTGTAATCACCATACAATAACATTAGATCTCCAAAACTTATTCCTCTTATAACTGAAAGTTTGTGCCCTTTGACAAACATCTCCCCACCCTCTTCTCTCAGCTTCTGGTCTCTGTTTCTGGGTTAAGCTTTTTTAGATTCTGCATGTAAGTGATATCATATAGTGTATGACTTTTTCTGTCTGACTTATTTCACCTAGCATAATGCTCTCAGGGTCCATCCATGTCGTTGCAATGAAAATGTTGTTTGTTTTTTCTCATGACTAAATAATATTCCACTGTATATATACCACATCTTTATTTATCTGTTGTGAAATACTTAGGTCGTTTTTGTATCTTGGCTATTTTGAATAATGTTGCTATGAATATGGGAATGCCAAAATCTCCTTGAGATCCTGATTTCATTTTCTATGGCTATATACCCAGAAGTGAGATTGCTAGACCACATGGTAGTTCTATATTTAATTTTTTGAGAAATCTCAGTACTGTTTTCCATAGTGGCTACACCAATTTTTACATTCTCATCAAAAATACACAAGGGTCCCCTTTTCTGCCTATCCTCTCCAACACTTATTATCTCTTGACTTTTTGATGATAGCCATTCTAACAAGTATGAGTAGGTATCTCATTGTGGGTTGACTGCATTTCCCTGATGACTACTGATGTTAAACAACTTTTCATGTAGCTGTTGGCCACTTCTGTTTCTTCTTGGGAAAAGTATCTAGTTCCTCTGCTCATTTTTAAATCAGATTTTTGTTTGTTTGTTTTGTATTTAGTTGTATGAGTTATTTATATAGTTTGGAGATTCACTTCTTATAAGATATATTATTTGCAAATATTTTCACTCATTCCATATGTTCCCTTTTTATTTGTTTCTTGTGCTGTGCAAAAGCTTTTTAGTACCACTTAATTTTTGTTTTGGTTGCCTGTGTTTTTTGTCACATTAAAAAAAAGTCATTGCCAAGACCAATGCCAAGGAGTTTCCCTTCTAGGAGTTTTATGATTTTAAGTCTTATGTTTAAGTCTTCACCCATTGTTAGTTAATTTTTCTGAGTGATGTAAGATAAGGGCACAATTTCAATCTTCCGCATGTGATTATCTAGTTTTCCCCAGTGTCATTTACTGAAGAGACCATCCTTACCCGTTGAATATTCTTCACTCCCTTGCCAAATATTAATTAACTATTCAAGCAAGGGCTTATTTATGGGCTCTCAATTCTGTTCCTTTGGTCTATGTGTCTACTTTTATGCCAATACCATACTCTTGATTACTATAGCTTTGTAGTCTAGTTTGAAACTATGAAGTGTGATGCTTTCAGCTTTGTTTTTTAGGTTTTAGTTTTTGTTTTTTTTTTAATCAAAAATGCTTTGCTTATTTGGAGTCTTTTATGATTTTATACAGATTTTAGAATTATTTTTTCTATTTGTGTAAAAAATTCCATTGGGATTTTGATAGGGATTGCATTGAATCTAAAGACAGCTTTGGGTAGTGAACATTATAACAATATTGATTCTTCTGATCATGAACACAGGATATTTTTATTTGCATCTTCTTTGATTTCTTTCATCATAGCCTTCCAGTTTTCAGTGTACAGATCTTTCACCTTCTTGGTTAAATTTATTTCTAAGTATTTTATTGTTTTTTATGGTACTTTTTTTTTAAATTTCTTTTTCAGAAGTTTCATTTTTAGTGTATAGAAATGCAAATAATTTCTATATGTTGATTTTGTATCCTGAAACTTTACTGAATTCATTGATTATTTTTAAGAGTTTTTGATGGAGTCTTTAGAATTTTCTACGTATAAGATTATATCTGTAAACAAAGACAATTTTACATCTTCCTTTACAAACTGGATGACATTTCTTTCTTTTTTTGCCTGATTTCTTTGGCTAGGACTTCTAATACTATGTTGAATAAATGTGGTAAGAGTAAGTACACTTATCTTGTTCCTGAGTTTAGAAGAAAAGCTTTGAACCTTTCATCATTTAGTATGATGTTAGCTATAAGCTTGTCATTTATGGAATTTTTTAAGGTACATTCCTTCTATACCTAATTTATTAAAAGTTTTTTTAATCATAAAATGATGTTGTATTTTGTCAAATGCTTTTTCTGCATCTATTGAGATAATCATAAAATTTTTATGCTACATTCTAAAAAATGTTGTGTATCACATTTATTGATTTGCATATGTTCAAACATTCTTGCATCCCAGGGAAACATCCCACTTAATCATGGTGTATGATCCTTTTAATATGCCGTTAATGTCAGTTCACTATTATTTTGTTAAAGATTTTTGTATATATACTGATTGGGGATATTGGCCTATGTTTTTTATGTTTGTTTGTTTTGTTTTTTCTTTATTGTCCTTATATGTCTTTGTTAACAGGGTAATGCAGATCTCATAAAATGAGTCTAGAAATAGTCTCTCCACTTTGATTTTTTTTTGACAGAGTTTGAGAAAGTTTTGTGTTAATTTTCTTTAAATGTTAGTAGAATTTACCAGTAAAAATACCTGGTCTTAAGGGTTTTTTATTTATTTATTTATTTTGCTGGAAAGTTTTTGATTACTGATTTAATCTCCTTACTCATTGGTCTGCTCGGATTTTCTATTCATAATTCAGTCTCAGTATTTTGTGTGTTTGCAAAAATTTATCCATTTCATCTAGGTTATTCAATTTTTTGGCATATAACTTCATAGTTTTTTTTTTTAATGTTTTTCATTGCCCTTGAGAATTAGCTGTAAGAAATAAATATTCATGTCAATTCGTGAGACTCATAGCAAGTCATTTAACCTTTGAAGATTCTCCTACCTCATATTTCCCCATATTTAAGACATTTAACAATACTGACCAGCTTCCTTCCCAAAGTAGCAAAAAGAATAGCTAATCAGTGTAATTCACCCAGACTTTCTACTATCTACTATAACTGGTCTAGCAGCCCTTATCTTCTCTCACCAGGGAAATCTCCCCCAAGCTCAATTATTAAAATGTCAATTTTATAAATTTTCCCCAAATTCTATGAACATTTATTATTGTATTGAGCCTTTGTTCTTTGCTAAGTGCTAGGACATTCAAAATAAACACTGCACAAAGCAATTTTTGTTATGTTAAAGGAAAAAAAAATAATTAAACAAGTACTAAAATATGTTAACAGTTGAATAGATGTATCTGCAGGATGTTAAAGACAGAGATCGGGGCACCTAATGCCTTAGGTTAAAGGGGTAAAGGTGTCAGAAAAATCTTTATAAAGAAAAAAAAGCAAGATTAGAATTTTGAACAATTAATATGATTTACATATAGACATGTTAGAGAGGTGACTATTCAAAAACAAAATATCTCAAACAAGTAGTATGGAAAATTCTAAGAAAGCTGGAAAATTATGCATTTAACTAATATTTAAATGTGTGCCCTGTTTAGAAGTTTGTATTTAAACAAAGAGTAAACAGTTTTATACAGAATAATATAATCAGATTTGTGTTTCAGAAGATCACTCATTCTCAGATGGATCATGAATGGACCAAAAAAGGGAGGAACTACAGGAAAATGGGTGCTGAGAGAGGAGACAAGAGACACAAGATAAAAGTCTGCAAAACACTGAATGCTCAAGGTTGAGCAAAATATATAGCTCTATTATTAAAGAGTGAGATCTAGCCCTAAATTCTTATTTTAATGTTATATCTCACGGCTCTCCAGACAATATTCTGTATTATTTTAACTGTTTTCTGATAACCGTGTGACCTTTCCTGTTTACTTTGCTCACTTGTTCTCTTAACCTGGACTAATCTTCTCTCTCATTTCCATGACTCTAAATTATTCTCATTCTTTGAGGCCTAACACAAAACACAATTCCATGGATCCTTTTTGAACTCCCCAAGTAGAGTAATTTTTTCTTTCTCTTATTCATCAGCTTTTTCATTTATTAATTTATCTGTATCGAAAATGAACTTCAAGGAGAGAATAGATAAAAAGTGTTAAGTACTTTAAGAAAAATAGGTGAAATATTATGAAATTATAGGAAGGCATAAATTTGTCACAGAACTTTTAGGTCACTGTGGGAACAAGGAGAAAAACGGGGAGTAGGAAGTGAGAAAGATCACAGAAAGATAACAGTTGATTTAAGTCTTTGATCTTGGGTAGAATTTGAATATACAGCACTGGGAGTAGGCAGTTTCTGGTGGCAGAGAGAGCATGAGCAAAGATATATGTTTAAAGAACAAAATTAACTCAGTTGGCTGAATATAGGTAAAGCAGACAAAGCAAAAGAAGGATGTGAAAGATCAGGATTACAAGGAACTTTGAATACAGGTTAAGCTAAGGAAATTGAGACTCAGTTGTTGAGCAGATAAATCTTAGAAATTTTATGTTCTTTAAGCATCTTCTTCTCTATTTATATCTACTCTCATCTCAGATAACCAGCCTCCTGGATTCCCAAATCATTGGTTCCTTTCTGTGTCACAGAACTGTAAACTTTAAACTTCGGTATTCAACAAGGCCTGCCCTTTCCTCTTGAGCATCAGTCCTTCCAGAAGGACTACAGTTTTAAAGGCAAACTGCAAACAATTTAGATGTAGCACAGCCTATAATTTTCCTATAACTTCAGTGCTTCTGAAATTACTTTATAAAAAGTATTGAGATATTAACGTTACATTTAAACAATGGTGCATTAATGAAGGGGAGTTTACTTCCCCATCACAACATCTCCTCTATCACACAAAAATTCTAGTAATATCAGATAATTTGTGCATGTCAAAATGACAGAATTTTTAAATCATTCTTATTCTTCCAGTTTGACTTACTTTAGGTTTCTCTTGTGAAAGGTATATTTGAGTAGACAGAGGAAAAATGATATTCATTACAACAAAGCATAAATTTCAGCCTTACTTGCAGCTGCCTTTCCAGCCTCAAGATGATTTTCATTACTAGACAGGTACCTGTATCAATATTGTTACCTTTGCGGCAATCTGGTAATACGCAGGTTTCGGCTCTTAATCACTGATGAAGAAATGAATTTCCACTCAGTGACAGTTATGAGAAGTATTTATTAAAGGCACGTTTTGAGGTAGAAGACAAGACAAGCCTAAAGCTGGCTAACCATGTGGAAATGAAGATAGTACCCTGGTGGGGGGTAGTGCGGGTTACAGCCAGGGCAGATAGAGAGCTGTAACCCCAAGGGAGGGGGAGATCTGTGTCATATTAGGGCTGTGATGGGTGGTTACAAAAAAGTTCCTAGGTGAGTGGCACGTGAAGTTATTTTGATTGACATTTGGCTGCTATATAACACTTTGCCTAGTGCACATGTGCTTACCCAGAATTCAGTCTAACTAGATTCATGAGCATTTAAACATGGTATTATAAAGATGGTATAATGAGGCTGAGGTTGTGGACAGATTAGGGTAGTACCTTCTTCTGTGCACTTGTCTGTGACCGGATTAAACCAGTTATAGATAATGGCCCTCCTGTCTTGTGACTGGCAGGGATGGATTCTCTAACTACTAATAGGGTGTCCTTTGGGCGCTCTCTGGGCTGGGCCTCTGTTCCTTTATTCTTCCTGTCACTCATGTCTGATTAGCTACCTAACAACATTATTTCGTAATAATAATAATGTCGAGCACTTATTAAGTACATACACTGTACAGGACTCTCTATGTTATCTCATTTAATCTTCCCAGCAACAACTACCTCATTTTGTAGATGAGATTTACAGGTAAAATAATTACTCAGAATCATACAATAGTAAATGGAAGAACTGTTTTGTGAAGCCAAGACCATCTGATACCAGAGCCTGAGCTCCCAACACTGAGCTCTGATCCTAGTTACTGCCTTTCACTAGGCCATGTGGCCTTCATTTCTTAAAGGTACTTTTTGATTCCTCATATTATTTTAGAAGGGACATAGAGCATACATTTAGCCTTTCCAATAAAAAAATAAAAAAAAAACATGCAGTTATCAACACGATGACTTGTTGCCTCATCTTTTTTACCTTTTTTTTGTTTGTTTATTTGTTTTCCTGGAAATTATTAAAATATTAGGGATAAGATGGTATGTTGAGAATGATGTTTTTCTTCTGGTTGTAAAGGACACCATAACTTAGGTTTTAACATTAGCACTTTTGAATAAACAATTCTACCGTATCAATAGGTGTTTTTTATGTTTTGTAGAAATATTCTTGCTCAAAAAATGTATGTCATGTGACTGAACAGGAAAAAGAAAATATTTTCTATTTTAGTTTTTCTATATTTACTTTAAGCAATTGTAGTCTTTGTTTTGATAAGACTCATAGAACAGTTGCGTATTAATTCTTCAAGAAATAATAAAGTCATAAACTCTAAATACGGGGAAAATGCACATGCCAATTTTATACTTTCAAAATAATGACATTGATATTATCTTTTTCATTCTACCTTGAACAATTAAAAAAAGATAAAAATTTAATTTATTTCCCCATCACCCATGCCATTTTTCACATGAAGGATTATTCCATTTTTGTTTAGTCTTCAGAAAAAAAAATTCCTTGTTTTCGTAAACATTTATTTCCTTAAAAAATAGCATTAATACAATATTTACTTATATGTAAATATTATGACACAAATATTGATTTTCCTGTTGTGGATCCTTTCTATCATGATATAACTACAATCTAATTTCTTAGAGAGATAATTTACCAGTACTAACATTTGGGAAGACTTTGGTTAGAAAAAATAAACTGCCTTCTGGAAAGTTGTATTCTTGTGAAGAAAGTCCACAATGGGTATTTATATAACAAATGGTTTTATTTATACAATTTTATTAAGTACACGCATTGAATTTTAGTCTTTCATGTAATTTATGGACTTATAAATCCATCAAATTTATTTTTTATGTGAAAAAAATGAACTCTTACTAGGTTATGTTACAGTCATTTAACTAGCTAATGGCTAGTTAATGGCTGAGTAGGAACCAAAAATCCTTATTAGTCTAGCATTCTTTCTCTAATGCTCTGTACTGTCTTAAAAAGTTATGGATTAAACTAAAAAATATATATATATTTTCAAGTCAGCACATTTTCAAATAACTAAAAAGTTAAATTTGGCATTGAGATTTCTAAGGGGGGGCAGGTCTGGGACTCTCCCCAGACATTTGATTTCATTGATACTTCAATTCTGGTTCTAAGTAGCTAAATTACAGTGTGTAAGTGTCTCTAACTAAATTGTTCCTCATTTTTCTCATTTGTGAATATGTAAGAGGTTGGATAAAGTGAACTCTGTGATGTCACCTATTCCAAAATGGATCAGTTCTATGATTAATATGCCATTCTCATCAGATTTTGGATTCTCCATTAAATTTAACTTTATATGCTTTAACTCTCTTTTCCTACAATTTTACCATCTCTACCTTAGATTTGGCCTTTTAAAGCTTTTGTTTAAATTATCTTTATGACTTTGTTCTCCCTATTCCAATTTATATTTTCTACCTTCACTGGATACCGTATCCCCATGATATTATGAATTAATAAGGTCTTTTAAAAGAGGTGTGAGGGAGTTGTTATAGGAATCAAGTTTATACGTTCTTAAATAAGGTCATCAATAAATTACTATCTATTATAATTATGTCAATAGATAACAAAACAACAAAAAGTAGAAAACAACACACATACACAAAAGTCTGATCTGTCTCAAAGCATTTTTGGCGATTTTTTAAATATTCTCCTAGGACTGGAAAGAGCTCAGACAACCGAAAATGTAGTATTATCAGTAACAAATCTGAAAATTAAATTCTGCAACAGAATTTAAAGTTTTTTTTTTCTTGAATGTTGTTATACTTTTGGAAAATAGACCATTATTAAGGCTTAAAAACCTGTTCATCTAAAAATTCTTGGCAGAGTGTTACTTTTTGAAATAGATTTTGACCTATAATACTTTAAAATGTTATTAAGAAAAATGTGCTAATAAGCTCTTGAAAATGGTCCCTTCAAGAAAATTATATACCAATTCAAACAATTACTACTTCATGCTGCTTAAAATTACCTGACTTCATCTGGAAAGTGATGTGACACTTGAATTAATGTGAAATTCAATTTTAGAGTGAGAGTTGATTCTGGCATCCTTCCTTGTATCTAAGGTAGTATATTTATATATGAATTACATTTATAAGCAAATTACATAAATGTTCCAGTATTCTGTGGTCTTCTGATAAGTGAAAACTTTACATGGAATTTTTGTTACAAATTTTGGAATAATTGTGTTCCTTTTCAGTATTATATTTTTAATTTATCATGAGTTGAAAAATAAACCTGAATATAGTCATTAATCCTAGCAAACACATTACTAGGTTGTTTATGCATTTATCAGGAGCAATAATTATTTGGGAGCAATCATTCCTAAGTTTGTATTTATAAAAGAGAAACAACTTAGTAACATTAATGCATGGACATGAGCCAAATGTCAAAATGACATTCATAAAGAATTACACTGATATAAGATTGCATATGCAAATCATAGTTCCCTTTCTAAAAGACCCTTTCTAACAGTACTAGAAATGTTAATATTAAAAAACTAATTTCTTCAATAAGTTCACTGATATCTACTACTTTATTGCAGATAGTAGGATTTGTATGGATTTTTAACTAATTTATACACATTTACTCAAGTGATAATTAGTAGCAAGACTCAATAGATACCTGAATGAAAATATGTTCAGCTACCCACAATACCATTTTTAATAATGGGAAATCATCTCCATTAAAATTTATGCTTATTAACCAAATGAAATTAATATAAAAATATCCAGAACTTGGAAGTCAATATATATTTTTTAATGATAGTAGAGAGAATTTTATATTGTTTTGTTAAGAGAATTTTTCATATGACTTTGAAAACTTCAGATTTTTTTCTCAGAGGAAATTAATGTTAATATGTATTTTCCAATCAGACTTAAATTTGTGATTATTCAAAATGAAATTTCTACCCTAGAGTCTAGTGTCGCCCTGTTGATAAGAAAAAAAATTATTGTAAAATCATTATTTTTACATTTAATTCTTTTCTGAGAAGTGTAGGTAGGCAAAAATCCTGTTTATTTTATATTTTATTATAGTGTGTACCTTAAACATTAAAACCGATTTAATTGGTTTATTATGACACATAAAAAACTAAAAATTTCCTGGTCATCATAGATATTAAATCTGTCTTGTCTATGTTTATTGCTATTGGCTGGCTGTGGGTCATATTATCTGTTTCTTTCAGAATGTTGGAGTTTGTTTTGCATGTAGTTACTTGCAGATCAACTTGTTTGGGTAAGTCAAATAGCCTTTATCTCAGGGCTAATTCATGCTTTCTCTTGAAGCATGATTTTGTGTTTTTACTGATTGCCCCATGTATTCAGCAGATCTCTCCTCTGCCTAGGTCTGTGAAGCTCAGAAAACTGTTTAGTTTATAGCTCCCTTGGCATTGTGGAATTTTACCCTATTTATGTACAAATTAGTATTTAGAGGAAGACTCAACAAGAATCTCATGTGAATTTCTGAAACTTTTTCTTAGTATAGTCCCCTTGTCCCTGATATTCTGCCCTGCAAATTCCAGCTGCCTTAGCGTCCCTGAACTCTGATCTCTGTCTCTCCACCACATCAAGACTTCTGGGCTCTTTGGACTCTCTGTTCCTGTCAGAATAAGAAATTTCTTCTCAGAGGAAAGTTGGTATTTGTAGTGTGCCTCTTATGTGTTTCCCTACTCTAATGGATCATTGTTGTGTGTTGACTGTTGCCCAATATCTGAAAACTATTTTTTATAAGTTTTTCTACTTTTATTGTTATTTATAGTGAGAAAAAGTCTAGCACCACTTGCTCCTTAATAAGTAAATGCAGGAAACAATATTTATGATTTAATATTAAAAAATCTAACTTTTTATGTCAGAATTCTATTGGATATTTTATAGTTTTGTTGTAAAAATATGAGATCTTGTTTATTTATTTCTTTGTACTGAATATCATTTGACCTGTGTCCAAGAGTGGTCATCAATACTAGGAAAGATGTTCTAAATCTTTACTTCAAAAACAGAATTATTTTTTCAAAAATATAAATGAGTATATAAAATCAGTTGTTTGAACCCCACGTTGAGAAGTTTATGCATTGGGGCCTAAGGAATTTTAAGATTTAATTTTACCAATGCACATATCAGTAATAAAAGAAAATCTCTAAGATTCTAAAGATAGTCTAACTTCAATAGAAAGGATATTAAAGAGCTTTCAGGGTGGATTGGAACTGGATAACCATATTGTGACATTGTAGAATAAATTGATTTAATGGACGGTACACTTCCTGTTTGACATTGGGAAATGTTAGTGCCATTGATGCTAAGGTTTTCTTTCTTGACATAATTAGCCAGCACTACCAGATATTTCTTAAAGTATCTGAATCAAGCCAACAGTACAGAAATGGATGTTTTTATTCTTCTTTGCTATTATAAATTCACATGCGTCCAATTATTAGAATAATTAATAATAAACTATTTCAAAGTGAAATTTAAAGCAAAGTAATAACCTGATGTTTTGTTTTGTTTTTTTTCCTACTCTATTTGGTGGTTAGAATTTAGAATTGAAATTTTATCACTTAACATTTTTTCTTTACTTTGATAATGACTATATTTTGATTCTACAGACTTAGAAACATTTTTATTAGACTGAGAGCCATATGGTCACGATTTATCCCAGTGCCTCATCTTGTCAGACTTGAAATGGCTTAAGCAGTAAAAAAAAATGCATGTTACACACATACCGTGGTGGCAGACAATAGCTAGTTGTTCATTAATCCAGTTTTCATTTTCTTTTGAGCACACATCTAGACCAAATTTTCCAGCTTACTTTGCAGTTAGTTTCTAGATGGTCTTTGATCATCGAAATGTGGGAGTAGGTAATATATTTTCAGGTTGACCCATGATAATATCTTTGATGATCCTCCCTTCTCTCTTCTCCCACCCATATTTTGCTGACTACAAAAACTCCAAATAGAGCTTCACACTAGGGAAGGAGCCAAGTTCTCAGTGGAGCACTGCTCACAGCCCCTTTCACTGACTAGACATATGATCAAGAAATAAACTTCTGTTGTGTTAAGTCACTGAGATTTTGGAGTTGTCTTTTTATACTACTACGTTGACTAATACAGACTTATAAATACAAACCGTAAAGACACTGCCGTAAATTTTAAAGAGGGAGAGCCACATTAGGCAGTGTAAAATATTGTTTCCTGAACCTAGCCTACTGACCTTGTAGTTCTAGGGAGAGTGGTTGGAAATAGTCAAGGGATTTTGTGTGTGAATTTCAGTTTCTCCTTTAACAATGTATTTCATTAAAAAAGATAAGCTTGGGTGAAAATGGCCTGGTTTTCAGAGAACAAAGATATTAGTAAAAGTTGGGAGAGTATGGGCTTTGCAGGCTTGGAAAAGCCAACTGCTGTTGAAACCTAAGTAGTGAGAACATAAGCTGAAAAAAGGATTTGAGCCACGGTGTTATAGTAAGACTTCTCAACTGAATAAAGAGACTGCGATAAAGCAAAAATTGGTTTAGGGGCATTACATTCTACACAAATACTATCCCAAATGACCTCAAATTAATTCATTGAATTGAGAGAGAAGACGTCCAAGTAAGAAATCAAAGAAATAAAGCAAAGACAGTTATGTCAAGGAACAAACTTGGTATGGTTACTGTCATGTGGAAGTGCATTGCAATAGCTCAAAAGCTAAACTAAATAGTTGAAGGAATTGCAATGTGTGCGTGAGCATGCACACACATGCTGTCTTAGTCTATGTTTCAACAAAATAACCACAGATTGGGTAACTTATAAATAATAGAAATTATTTCTCATAGTTCTAGAGGCTGGAAGGCTGAGATCAGAGTGCTGGCATTTGGTTGGATGAGCTGCAGACTTCTTGTTGTATTATAATATGAAAAAAGGAACTGAGGAATTCTATAGGAGGTCTCTTTTATAAGAGCGCTAACCCTATTCATGAGGATTTCATCCTCATGACCTAAGCACCTCCCAAAGACTCTGCCTCCTCATATCATCACATTAGGCATTAGGATTTTAACATATGAAGTTTAGAGAGACATAAACATTCAGACCACAGCATTCTGTCCCTGGTTCCCTAAAATTCATGTCCTTCTCATATTCAGAATATATTTATTTCATCCTAACAAACTCCAAAGTCTTACCTTGCTCCACCACCAACTTAAAAGTCTTAGTCCAAAGTCTTATCTCAATATCACCTAAATCAAATATGGTAGATGATTCTTCTTGAGTCAAATTGCTCTCTGGCTGTGAATCTGTAAAATCAAACATGTTATGGGCTTCCAAAACACATTAATGGGATAGGCATAAGATAAACACTACTATTTCCAAGAGGGGGAAATATGAAAGAAGAAAGTGATGTCCAAAGCAGATCCAAAACCTTAAGACCTTTTGGGTCAGGGGGCCCCACCTTCCAGACACACTAGGGCAGGCATTTGTTACATAAGCAGCATCCTTAGTTCTCAGTATCAATTTTCTTTCTTAGTCCATGTAGCTGCTATAACAAAATACCACAGACGGGTAATTTATAAACAACAGAAATTTATTTCTCATAGTTTCTGGAGGCTGGAAGTCCGATGTCGGGGATAAAGGTCTTTTGGTTGCAAATTTCTCGTGTCCCCATATGGCAAATAAGGTGAGGGAATTCTGTGGAGTCTCTTATAAAAGCACTAATCCCATCATTAGGGCTCCACCTTAATGACTTGAGTTCCTTCTACCCTCAGGACTAAAGGCCCCACCTCTTAATATCATCACCTCGGGCATTGGGATTTCAACATATGAATGTGAGGGGAAACAAACATTCAGACTTTAGCACACACACATAGGCACACAGATAAAACATCTTGGGTTATTTTTAATTCAGTGTAACTCACAATCCCCCAAACTTGTTTATATAAGAAATCAGCTCTAAATCCTGGGATATTCTCAGGAAGGCATATTTCACAACACTGACTTCTGACATGTTCATGGAAGGTAATAGGCAAGGAAAATTCTTTCAGAGATCAGATGTAGAGTATAATCAAGGAACATCCACTAGTCCCAAGAAAGGACCAAATGCCTGCCCAGCAAAACATCAGAATTGATAAGGACCAATGAGTATGGTTTTCCCCTTCATCTCTTTTCCAAGTACACATTTTTATTGCAATTTTCCTATTCTTGTTTCACCATTCCATATCAGGCGTTGAGGAAAGAGATAACATATCTTTTAGTTAATAAGTCATTAGACAATAAAGAAGTACATGAAACCTCAGGGCCTGATAGAAAAGTTGGCATATCATCCAGAGACCTTGGACTATTGCTTGATACAGTGACTGGATGAAACACTGGGTTTTTTCACTTGAGGATAAGTGAGTTTTGTGTCAGTGTGTATGAAAAGAGAAATAGATTATTGGTGACCACAAGGAGCACTGTGATAGACAACAGCTAGCTGTTCACCAAACCTGACTCTTCCTTTGGCCACAGAGGCATATTTTTTTTCCCTATCTTCTCTTGAAGTTTGGAGTTGCCAGAAACTAAATTATAAACATGAAAAAATGGGTGGAATTGATATGTTTCACTTGTTTAACACTGGACACGTGGAGAGGACTAGGAGGGTGAGTGGAAAGGCTGACTCACAAGAAGAAAGAAGCCTGGGTCCTTGATGACTGTGAAATAGCATTCCTCAAACACCACTCACATTCCTCTGGGACACCCCCCACCCATACACACACATAAGCACACTGATTAGATTTTACAAGAGAACACATTGGGTTTCTATTGTGTTAAATCTCTGAGATTTCAGGGCTAACAGATTCCAGCACCTAGTGTTACTTTAATTAATACACATTAGCACATACACATTGTTTTGAATTCACATGCAAAATAATGCAGAAAAGAGGGGCAAATATGGTGATTTAATTGCCATTCTCTGATATCTGATATCTCTGAAGAAACGATGAAACTTAATGAAATGGAAAACTGAAGTTATATACCTAATATTAACAGCTACATTTATTGAGTGATCTATATGCTAGTCACTCATTTATTCAACACTATTAAAATGAAGATTACTACTTGTACTGTGCTAGTCACTGCAGGTGGAGCGATAAACACAGACAAAAAGCTTCCTTGAATGTCTGTGTTTTACCAAGACTTGAGAAAAAAATGAAGTATGTATTGTTACTCTTTATGTTACAAAGGATTGATTAGCCAAGAGGTCGAATAATTTGCCCAAACTCACACAATTAAAATGTGGTTAAGCCCACTGTCTTTGACTTTGAAGATTTCAGTAACTTGAGGTATCTGAACGTTTCAAATTAAAGTAAATACTGTGCTTTACTTGTATAAAATTTGCCTCACTTAATATTTGGATGTGAGTACATGATACATTGTATAGGTCCAGTCTTTAACATTACTGCACTGTAATATTTGTTACAAATATTTTCCAGTGAACTTGATTCATGATGACAAAGTGTAATTCAGGCCATAGAAATCTTTTAAGAATTGAAATCTTTTAAGCAGTTTTGACTTATAAATCACCAACACAATTTTGTACAGTATATTTGAGTTGAAAATTTTTTTTAACAAGTTGTGAATCATCCAGATAATTTCTTCATTTTCTCTTTCTGCTTAATATATGATGAAAGTTTGGAACTAATTGGTGTAAGTTAAAGCATGACCAGGCTTAAATATATGCATTGCTAATCACTGGTAAATTCTTGCCTTTCACTGTTTACAGATTACATACTGTAAAATTGATTCCCTATATTACTGTAAAATCTTTTATGCATATTGTCTTATACAATAAGGAACTGGTTAAATAACATATGGCAAAAATGCTAACAATAAATTGGAAAATAAATTCTTAATTGATTTTCCATTATAATTCAAGTATGACTGTGAGCATATTAAAGGAATTTTATAGACTTTGGCTCCATAACAGACTGTTGGTGAATGAAATTCCCCTTGCCTTTCAGCTCCTTGTGGAAAGCTGTTAGATTTCATACCCTTATGTCAGATTTGACAAATGATGCACTGAATGACACTCAGACTACAAATGAGAAACTATTATTCCAGGAGCAATTTGATGAGTTTAGAGAACATCATACAACACTTTGTTTGTATCTTCAGAGAAAGTAATTAGTGAAAAGGTTGCTGGAATTATAATAATCTGTTAGTGTAGTTATTTAAAAAATAAAACTTTGGTAATTTTAGTTTCAGTTTATTTGTAATTATTTTTCAATTAACACATCAGAATGATGAACCCTAGAGTTCCAGCACTACTCATTATATTTCTTACCACAAAATGAAAATATTCCAATAAAATGGTCCTCTAAAAAGGTAAAAGAAAATGCCACCTAAAGGGACATTGAAATAACTTTTGATACTTTGAAATCTTAGTTTCTAGTTAAATGTTACGTTAGTAAAATTACATACACCAATAGCATATGTACTCTAGAGGTCATCTTTATTAACATGTATTTTGTTAAACCACAAAAGGAAAATCTGTTTTCTCAAAGCATTATTTTGGAACAGTGTCTAACTTGATATATGTAGAGTTAATTATTTATCATTCCATTCTGTATTAGTTTTCTATTGTTATTGTAACAAATTATCACAAATTTAACACAGATTTATTATTTTACAGTTATGGAGTTTAGAAGTCTAAAATGAGTCACAAGTCTGTGTTTCTTCTTGGGAGAAACCATTTCCTTACCTTTTCTAGTTTCTAGAGTTTGTCTGCATTTTTTTTGGTAGAAGTTTATAGAATAGAAAGAAGAGATAATTCAGATATTAATAGGTATTACTATGAGTACAGGAGAAATGTTATAGAAGTTCAAAAGAATATCCTTGCACATTTCAATTCACTATTAGAGTGTTTATACCTTACTTCTATGAATCACATTAAGGTTTAAAGAGTGGCATATTCAGATAAAAGAAATTAGAGTTGTTACAGAAATCAAAATAAAATCAACTAAGGAAAAATTAAAAGAACTTGGAATATTTAATTTATAAAAGGGGTTATGGTAATTAAATTAAACATTTGAGGAAATGTTATTTAGAAGTCGTGATACACTTGTTTTCAGTAATTGCAACAACAATTAAAACCAATACTTGCAAATTGTCAGAAGTATTACTGTCTTAGCCTGTTTGGGCTGCTATTACAAAATACCGCAGACTGAGTAGCTTATAAATTTATTTCTCGCAGTTCATGGTGCCAGAATGGTTTGGTGAGGACCTTCCTTGTAGGCGCAGACTTTTCATTGTGTCCTCACATTGTGGGGCTTTGTGGAGTTTCTTTCATAAGAACATTAATACCATTCATGAGGGCTCCACCTTAGTGACCTAAACACCTTCCAAAAGCCTCCACTTCTAATGTCATCAACATATGACTTTTTGGGACAAACATTCAGATCACAGCATAACTTTAATTCAAAATAAGAAACATGCTTTCCAGTACCACCCAGAAGAGGAATGAAATTCTTTAGGAAGAAGGAAATTATTTTGAAATAAAATGGGACAACTATTTGGTCCTATTATCATAGAGCACTTTCCAAACATCAGCGATATGTTTGAACTAGATGACTTTGAGTTTCTGTTTTCTAAAAATCTCCATTTACATGATTCAGGAAAATCTTAAAGGAAATTACAATCGAAATTCATGTGGAAAAACAAATGAATTTAGACATCTTTAACTTAGGAGAGGTTACATCAGATTGAATGAAAAGCATGAGCTGAAATAGAGCCAGGAGATAGAGTGTGCTCTATAAATTCTCCTGTCAGAGCATTCAGCTTGAGTTGAAGGTGTGTGCATTGCAGTATTCAGGCATGTCTGAGAGTGTCTACTGGGCTACTGGGCTAAGTCAGCTAGGTGTCTATTGTTTATTCACCTGAGAGACCAGGAAATATCCTGAAAAGGGAGTAACTATGGATGCTTTGAGGTAACTTTAGACAATTAGAAAAACAGACATGAATTATCTCTTCAGCTATCCCTCTTAGATTTGTTTCACAACAATCTAAGGAGATCTAGTGTTCTTATGAAGTAGAGGTGAGAGGAGGAGAATTTCCTTTCCTCATGATCTATATTTATGTGTGAGGGACATCAATTGATGTCATCTTTTTGGATTTTCTTCACCTCTCTCTTCATACTGCCTAGCATAAGGGGGAGACCAGAGCTGAGGGGGTGAGGAGAAGAGTGAAGTCTTTTGGGAGTTAGATGAGGAATTAAGGAGGAGAAGAAAACCTAGTTTCTTCCTCTCTTTGTCATTTATTTCTCTCAAAAGTCAGACATTCTAGTTGTGTTCTCCAAATAAAATGTTTTGCAAAGTTACTGTAGAGTGAGGCCTATGGTCTACTGGCACAGCTAGTGTCAGGCTAAGTAGTTCTCTCTAATTCTGGGGTTCAGGATTAAGAAGCATCTTGTTTCCATGTATCTAAAAGCCAGTTTCTTCAGTGTCAGCTCTATCAGTAATAAAAATGTATTTTGAGCTATCATTGTGTCTTACTTTCATCTTCTTATTGCTTCAGAATTCAAGAGCAAGCTATTTATTAGGCCCTTTCAAATACCAATAGTAATAAATTTAGAGAAATATTGATTTGTAACTGTTAGTTTAATGTTCTGGCCAAGTCATTTGGTGTCATAACATTGCTTAGATTATCTTTCTCATTTTGTTCTCATCTGAAAACAAAAAGATAGTACTTGCTGCCTCTTTTGATGTTGTTTTGAAATTATTGAGATTTTTGAGTAGGGTTTTTTTTTAAAACCCTACATAAAAATATATACATAGTATTTTATCAAGAGTTAATTCAGTATACAACCCAAACATCTTCAACTGTAGAATGGATAAAAAGCAATAGAAATAAAAAAAACCATAGGCGCATTCAAATAACCTGGATGAATCTTGAAAATGTAATGTTAAGATATGGAAGCACAACACTAAAATATAGTGTGTTTCAATTTATAAAAAGGATATATGAAAAAAGGCACAATGAAACTATTTTTCTAGAGATGTAAGCATAGATATTAAAGCTATAAAGAAAACAAGGAAATTATTTCCATAAAATTTAGAGTGACGGTTCTAGGGGCAAATGAGGATATTGCAGCTGAAGAAGGACACATGGTAGGTTCTGGCAATGTTCTATTTCTTGACCTAGTTGATAGATATATGATGGTATATATTTTCTTTTGATGCTGTTGCCTTGTAATCCAGACCCATCTATTCTTTCTTCTATCCTTCGATTAAACTTAATCCTCTTTAAATTCTCCTAGCCAACTATTTAGCTATACCTACTGAAAATTACAATTTTTTTCTTTTATGAGGAAGATATGTTTATATCCACAATCTCCTTTTTAACAAGTCTATTTCTTCCTTTGTGATAACAACATACATTAAAGAGCGGGAAGATAAATGACTTAGTGCTTTTAGTTTTGTTTATTTGCCCACCTTTTTCTTTCTTTTTTCTATTATTATTATTATTTATTTTTTATTTTTTTGCTATAATTCTGTGTGCCCTTATTTCAACTCTGGTTTATCTATCCCAAGATTTTTCCCCTAGAGTCCTTGAGTTCTAGTAAAAACTAAATCTATAATTTTATAATTGAAATAGCTTATTTTAGGATTTATGCAGTTTAACTACAAGAAAAAGATAAAGTAGATTTATAGTAAGACTAAAATCAAATTCTCTATTGCATAAGAACAGACCAACATCTCAGCACATAGATATTAGGAAAATCAAAGATAATAAAGTCCTACCACTTTTTTTTTCCTTTTAAACATAGTTTTAAGGACATGTTACCAAAGTATATGCATCTGGTTATACTATTTTGTATTATTATAGATATCAAATCAGTCCTATGGCAAAGAGATAAGTTATACTAATTTTTATGACTCATCTTTGGGATTTGAACTCCAAATAAGAAAGAAGCTATAGGAGAATTTTCCCAATGAGTCTTGATTAGGTGAGAAGTACTGAAGAAGGTTGTTTGTGTGTGTGTGTATGTGTGAGTGTGTGTCTGTGAATGTTTGTGTGTGTGTGTGTTAAAGAGAGTAAAAATAAGTGAAGCCACAACCTTCTATATGCTGACAATGACTAGATCTGTATATCCATTCTAGATTTCTCTTCTTAGGTTCAAACCTGTGCACTCAATTAGTTAATGAATTTTTCCATGTAATTTTCTGAAGTATCTTAAAGCCAGCAAATTCACAACTAAACTTGATCAATATTGGTCATGAAAACTTTTCCTCTCTTATATTCCTAATTTTCATTTCTCATATGGATGTATAATAACCTTTCTCTAACCTAAGCCTCTAATTTTAGACATTCGATTAATTCTCCATCTTGCTACCAGAATGATTTTTTAAAAATTAAATATATGAGGTGACACTGGTTAATAAAATTATGTTTCAAGTGTACAGTTCAATAATACATCATATGTATCTTGTATTGTGTGTTCACTAATCAAAGTTAAATTTCCTTTCATCACCATATATTTGACCCCTTTACCCTTATCTACCTTCCCCTACCCTCCTTTCTCTCTGGTAACCACTAAACTGTTGTCTGTGCCTATGAGTTTTTGTTTGTTTGTCTTGTTCATTTGTTGCTTTCAGTTTTATATCCCACGTATGAGTGAAATCATATGGTTCTCAATTTTTCTATCTGACTTATTTTGCTTAGCTAGACAATCTTAATATTGTCTCAAATGACAATATTTCATTTTTTCTTACAGCTGAGTAATATTCCATTGTATATATGTACCATATCTTCTTTATCCAGTTACCTGTCGAAGGACACTTCAGTTGTTCCATGTCCTGGCAACCATGAATAATACTGCAATGAACATCGGTGAGCAAATATCTTCTTGGATATGGGTTTTCAAGTCTTTGGAGTAAAGATCCAGTAGAAGGATTGCTGGATCATATGGTAGGTCAATTCTTAGATTTTTGAGGAACCTCCATACTGTTTTCCATAGGGGGTATACAAATTTGCAGTCTCACCAGCAATGTATACTTCGCTTTTTCTTGAATCATATTAGAATCTATAGATATGCCTTTCATATAGCAATTCTGCACTCACTTAAAAGCTGCATTTTCAATATGAGATAAAAAGGTATTTCATAACAAGTGCAAGATTTTTGTGCCTGCTGGTATAGCTTGCTTGCTTGCTTTTTCTTTCCTTCCTTCCTTCCTTCCTTCCTTCCTTCCCTCCTCTTTCTTTCTGCCTGCTTGCCTGCCTTTCCCTTTCTCTTTCTCTCTTCCTTTCTTCATAGTGAATACAGAATTTATACATGACAAGACTAGATTCTTGTATATCAGCAAGAATGCTAACTTCAGAGGATGCAATGTAGGATCCTTCCCAGATTACCAATTTCTGCAGCTCTGGAGGCTCCACAGCATCCAGTCTGAGTTCCACATTTAGAAAGAAAATTTCTTCACTGGCGTTGATGACAAAACCAACATTTAGATTTGATGTGCTCCAGTGAGTAGTAGGTCTCTGACAGATCACATTAATTTCATTTAAAAAAATAAACTTGCAACTTGTTTTGTTCATTGTAACTTTCAAAGCCTACAAGTCACCAGGAAGCTGGTTCTGACAATATGAACCAGTGGGTCAATGTCACCATCAAGAAATGGACCTGGAGAAGTATTTGAAAACAGGAACCTGAGCAATGAACTGGTGCATCGTTTATTCACACAGCCACTTGAGTGTGCTGATTGGCAGTAACCAACATATCTTTTTATATGGATCCAAGGAAAATCCCACCATCATATATACTACATAAGTAGTTGAAGCAGGGTTCACTCCAGTTAGATTTTCATCTGAGACCCGATGAAACTGGGCATATCCCAAACGTGCATGGACCAGGAGTGAGTCCACACATGTTTGTAGCATGACTTTAGATCCTCAATCACAGTGATGTCACTAACATTAAGGTACTTGGATGTGAAGTCATCAGCATTGTTCTGTAAGAGCTTGTGAAGGTGACCAGTTGAAATGTGCACAGGGACCTCTTTAATCAGTATCACTATCTCAGAGCAAGCACAGTCACATTAGACAAAAACATACCAAATCTCAACTCAAAATGTAATCTCCAGATACCTTGGTAATGCCTGAAGTTCTAATTAAATATTGGGTTTTCCCCGGAAAAATCTAACTAGCCCTGTGAACATAGAAAAGTTGGCCACCTTTCACAGAAAATGAAAACGATTTTTCTAAACCACGTTTCCAATTACTTAATTTCTCTGAATTTTTGAGAAGCAACTTATTGCCCTACTAATAAATTTTATCTTCCTGAAAATGTCCAATGAAGCCCTGAATATTCTCATTACTGCTTACCTCTCCAGAATCATCTTCCAAACTCTATCACTCTTATGCTAATTCCAGCTATACTAAGCTTTAATCTGTCCTACTCTTCATTATCTCTAACCTCCAGTATTTTAAATGTTTTCTTTCTTCACCTCTCTCATTTAGTTAATCACTACTTAAACCCCTTAAAATTCCACTTAAGATATCATGCCCTCTGAAAAGCTTTCCTCGAACTTCTAAATCTAGATTAAATCAATCACTGCATTTAGTATTGTTACATTAAGGACAATGTTAAAATTGATGTGAATTCTGTTATCACAGAAATCAGAGAAAGTTGAGAAATTCCCCTACTCTTTATGTTCTGAGAAATGGCTATGTGAAAAGGACTATCATGCTTTGACATATTCCCTGATAAGACTTACCTCCATCTTTCCTCACTGATTCCGTTTTTTACTTACCTCTATAAACCCCAGGCTCCCTTCCTTTTCTTTGAATTTTTCCTCATTCATGAAGATTCCAGCTACTTCAATAGCCTCAATAAAATCACTTCTTTATATGGTGCATTTTATCTTTAACATTATGAACTTTCTCTTTAATATATAGGACTTAGGATATAACTGAATTGTAATTTCTTATTGCATGGATTTTTACTCTACAACTGTGTGAAAACAGAAGCTCTGTTTGTCCTTTGTCTTTTTCTCTGTAGTCTCTTCAGGACCTAGTGCAATGCACATAATCATCATCATCATTCACTGACTTTTATTTAGTGTCCTATGAGTGTTACCTTTATTAACTCAACAAATCTTCACAACTACACTGTGATATAGATACCAACATAATTTCCAATTTATAGATAGGGAAAATAGGATATAATGGAAGATGAATAACTTCTACAAGGTCAAATAGATGATAAGTGAAGAGAATCTCTTCAACAGTAAGATAACTCCTGTTTCTGAGCTCTTAATCGTTCACTAGTATTGTATCACCATAAATTTGTATTGATTTTAAAAATGAACAGGAAGATGGTGACAGCAGTTATAATACAGATTTTGAAACTTCTCAAATCTTCACATTAAAAATAAAGGTATAGCATCTAGTTAGCAGTAACAAAATCTTGAATAAAATTGGCCTATGTATAAAATAATGTAGAGTGACTGATCAATTATGAGTTATTCTATTATACCCTGTGTCCTTGAGACTCAGAACTCTTGGTGTGGAATAAAGGAGGTACAAATATGTTGAAGTCAAGTAAAAACCCATGGTCTTAATTTGAGTTGGTAATATTATTATGAATTCATAGATATTTTTATCTTTGTACATGTTATTATTTATGTATATATTTTTATGCATAACTTAAAGGTCTAGAAACATGACCAACCCAATATTCTAAGCTTCCAGATTGCAGCCTTAAAATACCATTTCCTGTAAAATAAACAAAGGCTTCTTGGAACAATGCTTGGAGCAGAAATTGTACAATAAGAGGTAGGAATTGTAGTATCTAACAAACAAGATCTCAGGGACCTAATAAACAGTCAGTATGGTCATGTTAATAGGACTCAAGGAGCCAACTTGTGGTGGCTTCTACTGACCACAGATGAGACAATTTGCAATTCAGTTGGTATATGAACACCCAGTGGGTTTATACCTATCAGATATGTTCATTATCCTCAGTTTAGATTGATATTCAAGAAAACCAAATAAGTTAAGTTCTGTGGATGACAGAAAATCAATTTATAGTCTTGAAAACTATTTAAGTAAAATGAAAGCAGCGGTCACTTTTTTTATTTTTTCATATATAAAATTATTCAGCTAATAAAAAAATATGAGAAGATTAAAATATCGAAACTTTGTAAGCCCCAGTAAATTGATGGATCTGGGCAATAAACATTAAAAACTTCTAATATTACAAAAAGAAAAAAAAATAGACATTATGTATACAATAATGGAAAAACATAACAGCTTAGAGTCTTGCCAAAGGGAATGAACATGAGTCTAATGAAACCTCTTACTTACTGGAAATACAGAGAACTGATGAATATCCACTGGTACACCATGAGTGTGCTATCAGCAAAGTACAGATTTTGAGAAACTTTATAGGTTAAATGCCCTGGGTTTCTTAATAGGTCAAATTAAATGAAAGGAAAAATTCCTGGGGGCCTATAAAATGAGACTTACAAGACATATCGAATTAAAAAAAAAACAAAAAAAAACCAGGAAAATGGCTAATGTTCAAAAATGCATAATTTGATGATAGAACTATTAAAAAATTCAGGGAAATGATTACTATAAAAATTAGGATAGTTGTTAATTTAGAGAAGGAAATGGCCATGATTTGGGACACAGATCATGGAGGGAGTTCCGAGGTAGCCAGCAAATTCTCATTTTTAATTCTCAATAGTATTTACAAGGATGTTTACCTTATGTTAATTCATAAAGCCATATATTTTCTGTGTGTATTTTTCCATTTTGTTTTGTTTTAGAATGCAATTTCTAAAACTATCAAAAATAAGAGCTCTTTTGAGTTAATTTTTCCAGCTTTATTGAAATGTAATGGACAATTAGTTGCTTATGTTTACATTGTACAATTCAATGAGTTTTTTGTCAATTATAGTTGGCATACAATAATATACCAGTTTCAGTTGTACAGCATAGTGATCAGAGATCCACATAACTCGCAAGGCAATTACCCCACTAAATCTAGTATCCCTCTTCCCCCTTACATATTAATTACATTATTAATCATCTTCACCATGCTGTACTCTACATCTCCATGTCTATTCTGCAATTATCCATTTGTACCTCTTAATCCCTTTGCCTTTTTTTGCCATCCCACAATGCCCCTCCCATCTAGTAGCCCTCAAAATATTCTTTATACCTATGAGTATATTTCTGCTTTTGTTGTTGTTGATTTTGTTCTTTAGATTCCACATGTACATGAAATCATGTGATATTTGTCTTTATCTGAAAAATAAGAGCTCTTAATGGTCAAATCTGGAACAAAATTAATAATAGTAGTGTTGAATTACAACCCTAAATACAAAATAAATATTTTTGAGTACATGCTGACATAAATAAATGATTGGACAAATCAATAAATGAGAGACAAGGTATAAATCACTTTTACAGAAGAATTCTAAATAATATCTGTAGAGACTACCCCTATAAGAAAGGGAAGCTTAATTCTCTCTGCCCCGCATCCCCCAGCTTTGATTTTGAGCTGGACTCAGCTTTAACCAAGACTTAAGGAAAGGGAAAAACAGTAACTATACAGTAGAGAAATCTGGCAGATAACACCTTAACCCAAATGCTTAAGGTTGACATTGTACATGATAAGTTATGGTTGCTGTCATTTACCCCTGGCATGATGCTCTGAAGAAGTTTACTTCATCTTTGTGGTATTTTTCCTCCAATTCCATAATCTCAGTCTAATCATAATAAAACAGATAAACACAAACTGAGGGATATTCTACAAATTACCTGACCAATACTATTCAAAATGACAAGTTCATAGACAAGGGAAAAATGGTAATAGAAACAGTAATAGATTAGAGTTGCTGAGGAGACCTAATGGCTAAATGCAATGTAGTATCCTAGACTGGATCCTGTAGTAAATAAAGGACATTATTAGGAAAATACTTGAAATCTAAATAAAGACAGAGGTTTAGTTAATTGTATGGTAACAATATTTATTTCTTAGATTTGATAAATACACCATAGTTACATAAGATACATCAGTGAAGCTGGGAGAAAGGTCTATAGGACTTGATACTATCTTTGCAACTTTTCTATAAATCTAAAATTAATCAAAATAAAAGTTAAGTAATATTTTGACAGAGCAAAAAATGAATGAAAAGAGCTTTTGGTTCAAAATAAAAATTTATTTTTAAAAAATCTCCTTCCCTTATGATATCTATTAATTTATTCAATCATTTATTTAATTTTTAAAATTTTGCTACGTACATGTCAAACATATTTTAATTCTTCCTTTTAAGTCCCAATATAAATGTTTTCACTAAATTCTTTAAAGTTTCAATTCTGTTATTCCTCTCTGCCATTGCTTC